>NW_021270137.1:121679-124842 GCF_002162155.2 Triticum dicoccoides
CCCCGGTCTCCGTCCCTTATCCTTGCCCCTCCCAGCTCCACTACAAAGACGATTGTACATTGCTTTGGCCGCTCCCTCTCAACTACGGAGACGAGTTTAACGCGGTTTCCACCCCTCCCTCTCAACCGCACCAGTGCACGCTTGCCGCGCCACAACGCCGACGCTGGACCCGTGAATCGTGAGCACCCAGCTATGACTTACCGCACTCGTGCAAAATAATAAAACACGGTAAATATATTACTTACACGTGCGTTTTGTTCTGCAAGCGGCGCGAAAAAAATTAAAAAGGGAATGCAACACGAGGACTTCCCAGAAGGTCACCCATCCTAGTACTACTCTCGCCCAAGCACGCTTAACTTCGGAGTTTTGATGGGATCCGATGCTTTAGTGCTGGTATGATCGCATCCGACCTGTTACCCCGGTCTTCGTCCCTTATCCTTGCCCCTCCCAGCTCCACTACAAAGACGATTGTACATTGCTTTGGCCGCTCCCTCTCAACTACGGAGACGAGTTTAACGCGGTTTCCACCCCTCCCTCTCAACCGCACCAGTGCACGCTTGCCGCGCCACAACGCCGACGCTGGACCCGTGAATCGTGAGCACCCAGCTATGACTTACCGCACTCGTGCAAAATAATAAAACACGGTAAATATATTACTTACACGTGCGTTTTGTTTTGCAAGCGGCGCGAAAAAAATTAAAAAGGGAATGCAACACGAGGACTTCCCAGGAGGTCACCCATCCTAGTACTACTCTCGCCCAAGCACGCTTAACTTCGGAGTTCTGATGGGATCCGGTGCTTTAGTGCTGGTATGTTCGCATCCGACATGTTACCCCGGTCTTCGTCCCTTATCCTTGCCCCTCCCAGCTCCACTACAAAGATGATTGTACATTGCTTTGGCCGCTCCCTCTCAACTACGGAGACGAGTTTAACGCGGTTTCCACCCCTCCCTCTCAACCGCACCAGTGCACGCTTGCCGCGCCACAACGCCGACGCTGGACCCGTGAATCGTGAGCACCCAGATATGACTTACCGCACTCGTGCAAAATAATAAAACACGGTAAATATATTACTTACACGTGCGTTTTGTTTTGCAAGCGGCGCGAAAAAAATTAAAAAGGGAATGCAACACGAGGACTTCCCAGGAGGTCACCCATCCTAGTACTACTCTCGCCCAAGCACGCTTAACTTCAGAGTTCTGATGGGATCCGGTGCTTTAGTGCTGGTATGATCGCATCCGACATGTTACCCCGGTCTTCGTCCCTTATCCTTGCCCCTCCCAGCTCCACTACAAAGACGATTGTACATTGCTTTGGCCGCTCCCTCTCAACTACGGAGACGAGTTTAACGCGGTTTCCACCCCTCCCTCTCAACCGCACCAGTGCACGCTTGCCGCGCCACAACGCCGACGCTGGACCCGTGAATCGTGAGCACCCAGCTATGACTTACCGTACTCGTGCAGAATAATAAAACACGGTAAATATATTACTTACACGTGCGTTTTGTTTTGCAAGCGGCGCGAAAAAAATTAAAAAGGGAATGCAACACGAGGACTTCCCAGGAGGTCACCCATCCTAGTACTACTCTCGCCCAAGCACGCTTAACTTCGGAGTTCTGATGGGATCCGGTGCTTTAGTGCTGGTATGATCGCATCCGACATGTTACCCCGGTCTTCGTCCCTTATCCTTGCCCCTCCCAGCTCCACTACAAAGACGATTGTACATTGCTTTGGCCGCTCCCTCTCAACTACGGAGACGAGTTTAACGCGGTTTCCACCCCTCCCTCTCAACCGCACCAGTGCACGCTTGCCGCGCCACAACGCCGACGCTGGACCCGTGAATCGTGAGCACCCAGCTATGACTTACCGCACTCGTGCAAAATAATAAAACACGGTAAATATATTACTTACACGTGCGTTTTGTTTTGCAAGCGGCGCGAAAAAAATTAAAAAAGGAATGCAACACGAGGACTTCCCAGGAGGTCACCCATCCTAGTACTACTCTCGCCCAAGCACGCTTAACTTCGGAGTTCTGATGGGATCCGGTGCTTTAGTGCTGGTATGATCGCATCCGACATGTTACCCCGGTCTTCGTCCCTTATCCTTTCCCCTCCCAGCTCCACTACAAAGACGATTGTACATTGCTTTGGCCGCTCCCTCTCAACTACGGAGACGAGTTTAACGCGGTTTCCACCCCTCCCTCTCAACCGCACCAGTGCACGCTTGCCGCGCCACAACGCCGACGCTGGACCCGTGAATCGTGAGCATCCAGCTATGACTTACCGCACTCGTGCAAAATAATAAAACACGGTAAATATATTACTTACACGTGCGTTTTGTTTTGCAAGCGGCGCGAAAAAAATTAAAAAGAGAATGCAACATGAGGACTTCCCAGGAGGTCACCCATCCTAGTACTACTCTCGCCCAAGCACGCTTTAACTTCGGAGTTTTGATGGGATCCGGTGCTTTAGTGCTGGTATGATCGCATCCGACTTGTTACCCCGGTCTTCGTCCCTTATCCTTGCCCCTCCCAGCTCCACTACAAAGACGATTGTACATTGCTTTGGCCGCTCCCTCTCAACTACGGAGACGAGTTTAACGCGGTTTCCACCCCTCCCTCTCAACCGCACCAGTGCACGCTTGCCGCGCCACAACGCCGACGCTGGACCCGTGAATCGTGAGCACCCAGCTATGACTTACCGCACTCGTCCAAAATAATAAAACACGGTAAATATATTACTTACACGTGCGTTTTGTTTTGCAAGCGGCGCGAAAAAAATTAAAACGGGAATGCAACACGAGAACTTCCCAGGAGGTCACCCATCCTAGTACTACTCTCGCCCAAGCACGCTTAACTTCGGAGTTTTGATGGGATCCGGTGCTTTAGTGCTGGTGTGATGACATCCGACATGTTACCCCGGTCTTCGTCCCTTATCCTTGCCCCTCCCAGCTCCACTACAAAGACGATTGTACATTGCTTTGGCCGCTCCCTCTCAACTACGGAGACGAGTTTAACGCGGTTTCCACCCCTCCCTCTCAACCGCAGAGTGCACGCTTGCTGCGCCACAACGCCAACGCTGGACCCGTGAATCGTGAGCACCCAGCTATGACTTACCGCACTCGTGCAAAATAATAAAACACGGTAAATATATTACTTACACGTGC
>NW_021270137.1:126783-137144 GCF_002162155.2 Triticum dicoccoides
ATCCGAGTTAATTTCCAAAGGAACACCATGGAGGGACACTATTCGGGAGATGTATAAGTCTGCCAATTGACTAGCGGTTATACTCTCACGAACAGGTAAGAAATGGGCTACTTTGGAAAGACGATCGACAACGACAAAGATAGCATTATTCCCTCTCTTGGTCCTGGGAAAACCGGTAATGAAATCCATACCAATTTTATCCCATTTCCATTCAGGAATAGCTAAGGGTTGAAGGGTGCCAGCAGGCCGTTGATGCTCTGCTTTTACACGACGACAGACGTCGCAATTAGCAATATACTGAGCAATTTCTCTCTTCATCCTAGTCCACCAGAACCTATGGCGTAGGTCCTGATACATCTTAGTACCACCGGGATGAATAGTGAGAGGAGATTCATGAGCCTCCTTAAGGATCAACTGCCGTAGATGCTGGTTCTTGGGAACCACTATACGGTTCTCAAAGTACACAACACCATGATCATTTGTGGAGAAACAACTAGCACCTCCGCTAGCAATGTTCTCCTTGATCTTAGCTATTCCCTTATCTCGCTTCTGGGCAGCAATGATTTGATCCGTAAGAGTAGGTTTCGCCACCAAGGTGGAAAGAAATCCTTGAGGAACAATGTGAAGGTTAAGCTTCCAAAATTCCTCATGGAGAAGCGGTTGACTTTGTTGTAACATCAGATTGTTACAATAGGATTTACGACTTAGCGCATCAGCCATGACGTTGGCTTTCCCTGGGGTGTAGGTTATTCCTAAGTCGAAGTCTGTGATCAATTCAACCCAACGTCTTTGCCTGAGATTCAGATCCGGTTGGGTGAAGATGTACTTCAGACTTTGGTGATCAGTGAATATTTCGCAACGGTTACCGAGGAGGTAATGTCGCCAGGTTTTAAGTGCATAGACTACGGCTGCAAGCTCTAGATCATGAGTGGGATAATTCTCCTCATGTGGGTGCAGTTGCCGTGAAGCGTAGGCAATTACGTGTCGATCTTGCATGAGAATGCAACCTAGTCCTTGTCGCAAGGCGTCGCAGTAGATAACAAAGTCCTTGGAGAAGTCTGGCGGTACCAGCACGGGAGCAGAAGTCAGGCGTCTTTTCAGTTCCTGAAAGCTGTGCTCACATTGTGGAGTCCATTCGAACTTTTTATCTTTCTTGAGGAGTTCGGTTAAAGGTTTAGCAACCTTGGAGAAATTTTCGACAAAGCGACGGCAATAGCTCGCTAAGCCTAGAAAACTCTGAATTTGCTTGATCGATTCGGGTGGAGTCCAGTTAAGGACGGCTTGAACTCGCTCGGGGTTAACAGCAATACCTTTACCAGATATTACATGACCCAGATAGGTCACTTCTGACAACCAGAATTCACATTTAGAAAATTTGGCATAAAGGCGATGCTCTCGAAGTTTCTGCAACACTAGCCTTAGATGTTCGGCATGTTCTTCCTCGTTCTTGGAGTAGATGAGTATATCATCGAGGTAAACCACGACGAATTTATCCAAATACTCCATGAAGATTGAGTTCATTAACCGAGAAAAGGTGGCTGGAGCGTTGGTTAATCCGAAGGACATGACGGTGTACTCGTATTGGCCATAACGAGTAACAAAGGCTGTTTTAGGAATGTCCCCGTTTCTGATTTTGATTTGATGGTAGCCCAACCTCAAATCCATCTTGGAGAAGACTGAGGATCCAGCGAGCTGATCATACAAGTCGTTGATCCTGGGAAGCGGGTATTTGTTCTTGATTGTGACCAAGTTGACAGGTCGGTAATCTACAACCATCCGGTCCGTACCATCCTTCTTCTTGACGAATAGGACGGGGCAAGCCCACGGAGATGAGCTAGGTCGGATGAAACCCTTTTTCAAGGACTCATCGAGTTGTTTCTTAAGCTCGGCTAGTTCTAGGGGTGCCATCTTATAAGGTCTTCTAGCAATCGGAACGGTTCCTGGAATGAGGTCTATTACAAACTCAACATCCCTGTCAGGTGGAACACCTGGCAATTCCTCTGGAAAGACATCCGGGAAGTCACGGACTACCGGAACGTCCTCAAGGTCTGGCAAAGGGCTGGCGTTAAGAGAATATAATTGTCGCTTGGCTATTCGAGTCAAGACATTGACTATCTTCCCCGAAGGATGGGTGAGTTGAACAGTCCTAGAGAAGCAATCGATTTGGGCATGATGAGCCGACATCCAGTCCATACCCAGAATGATATTAATATCTGAAGATTTAAGGGCTATCAAAGATGCGAGGAAAACAAGTCTGTCGACTTGGATCTCATTTCCATAACTTACCCTAGAGGTCTGCCATCTAGACCCAGGGGTAGAGATTTCCATAGTGGATGGCATGTCACAGAATGCAACGTTATGCAAACGAGCATAACTTTCGGATATAAAAGAATGAGAGGCTCCTGTATCGAAAAGAACAGATGCCGGGTGGCAGTTAACAAGAAGCGTACCGAGAACGACGTTGGGATCCTCTTGAGCTTCTTCGGCAGAGACACAGTTGACATGGCCACGTGAAGCGGTGACCGGCTTGGCGTGGAATATTTTTCCTGTCGGCTTGCCACGGCCAACAGCTTTAGCAGATTGATTGGGTTTGGTCTGGGGGCATTCACGCATATAGTGACCAGATTCCCCACACTTGAAACAAGTCACGGAACTGGTACGTGGAGGAACATTATTGGTTGGACCTCCATAGGGCTTGGCCGGTGCAGACTGTTGAACGGGGCGAGGCGCCTGGAAAGATGGCCTCGGTATGAACCTGGGTGGCAGGGCGGTGTTGGGTACCCACACGCGGCGCTTCTGAGGACCAGCACCGGATGAGGAACCCATGTCACGGCCATGCTTGCGTGTTGCGTCATAGTCAGTCTGACCAGTTTCAGCACTGATGGCTTTGTTGACAAGTTTCGAAAAAGATGTGCACTCATGCAGACGGAGGTCACGGCGAAGCTCAGGACTAAGGCCCTTACGGAACCTTGCTTGCTTCTTGGCATCGGTAGATACTTCCTCAGTTGCATATCGTGCGAGGTTACCAAACTCCCTGCTGTAAGCATCCACAGAGAGTCGGCCTTGGGTGAAATTACAAAATTCCTCACGTTTACGGTCCATGAGACCCTCCGGAATGTGATGTTCACGGAAAGCCTCGCTGAATTCAGCCCAAGTAGTGACATGGCCCGCTGGGCGCATAGCTCCATAATTCTCCCACCATAGACTGGCGGGGCCTTCAAGATGATATGCAACAAAGGTGACCTTGTCAGCCTCTGCTACCAGCGCGGAACGCAGTTTGTGAGAGATACTGCGAAGCCAGTCATCAGCGTCGAGAGGCTCGACGGAGTGGTGGAACGTGGGTGGATGCAATTTGATAAAATCACTGAGTGACACCACGTTAGCCCTCTGATGGTGTGCTGTATTCTGTTCAATACGCTCCAACAAACGGTTTGTCTCCCGCTTGTTCCTCTCAGCTTCCATCATAACCTCGGCTAGTGAAGGAGGATGAGGCAGATTTACATCCCTGGCTTCACTGCCTTCGGCCTGCTCTTGAGAAGCAGGGTTAGCGCGCGTGTTGACCATCCTAGGTAAACAAGACAATGATTTAGTCAGGATGGTGAAATTCCGACATAGGATTCATAATGTAAGAAATAACTCGGAATGCAAGATGATCATCCGTATGACATGGTAGATACAGAAACTGCTTCTTTTATTCCATCGTCATACACACCATACAGGGTTTAGTACAAGACCAAACAAAGTACTATTACGGTGAAAAGAGGATTACATCTCATCGGAGGCATTCCAAGCTCCTATACATTATTTTTCTACACCTCCGGAAGGAGTACAAACTAGGTCATATCCCACGAGTCACGCGGGACGATAGACGACACAGCTAGAGCGAACTAGTGATACTACCACTAACTCAGACCGATCCGTAGTAGTCCTCGTAGAAGTCACCTTCATAGCCTGGAAGCTCAACATGATCATCTGGAAACAGACGGTCTCGCGGAGCTTGTGGACCATAGGGGCTAGGATGAGGCCTTGGACCAACAGATGTTGGCCTGCGGGGACCGCGAGGTCGGGTGATGCCTCCTACATCACGCCAAACCATCACGTCTGGCAGAGCAGATCTCACAGGATAGAGATCGCGCATATCTGAATATCCAGCTTGCACCGCCGGTGCGAACCGAGTCAAAGTGGCCCAGTGGTCAGCACGGGTGTTGAAGAGCTCTAGCCTTAAGGCCCGATTTTCACGGTCCTTATCCTCGAGCATCTCAGCAGTGGTGCGAGTCCGTGAATCCTCCTGAGTGGGGTCAGCATAGATAGCCTGGAGATACCCTTGTGCTCCCGGAAGTGATCCTGGCATATACCGGAAATCAGAGTCCCGAAATAAACCAGATCTGACCCGCATAATGGTCATCATAGAGTAGGCGGCGTCCTGCACAGCCATCTCAATGGTAACCCCGAGTCCATAAGAGCAGTGAAGAGGCTCAGTGGATCCATGATAAGATGGAAATATCCTGACAGTGCAGAGATACTGACTTTGATTAAAATCTCGGAATTGCTCTTCGACCGTGTACTCAGGATACCAGCGGTATCTAGCCTCAGTCATTACCCTGACCAACTTGGCAGTATGGCCGGGTACATCTAGGCATCGAGTCAGGCGAACCACTTGATTGAGGTCGCGAGTGGCCATCTGAAAGCACAATCATAATGCAAAGGCATTAGAATTTCTAGCGAAATTTCGGCAGCATAACAGCTGTAAATGCTCAAGAAGGATTTTGAGACATTTGACAAAGGATTACATATACACTCATCATCATCATAACAAGGTTCTGAATCCATTCTAACAACATAATGTGGTAGTAGAACTGAACTAGGCTTGTATCCATCAACTTATAAGGTACTACTGATTAGTAACACGTGATCCTGATAGAGAACAGATCCTAATTCCTTATCCCCCGGTAGAAGAATGGACTGACTCAGATCAGAATGTCATAAGATAAAGGAGTAAAAAGAGCCTTACGTTCCAACCCACAAACAATTCCCCTACATATAACTAAAGAATTTCTAGACTCAACATCGACCAGTTTGGCTTGGAGAACCTACAGGCAGTCCGGCTCTGATGCCAACGCTGTCAGGACCCCGACTCGATGTCACATCGATCTAGCTGGTAACACCTCATATCACTTTGCGGCCTCACGCACGGTATCCCCACGGGTGTCGTCTTACCTTTTCCCGGGACCGTTTGCGCCTTTTGGCTCACGTATATGATAGTGTCGCTAGCATCCATATGATAAAGAGCCCGGGCTGACATGACTAGTCGTAAACCCAAAGTGGCACAGACTTACAGGGACAGGCATCCATGACCCAGCTTTGAACGTGTCGGTCATCAGCAAGTGGGTCCGGGCTGTAGCACTGGGCTAGCAGGACTCCGGTAAACCGGGCTGTAGCGGGCTAACAGGACTCCGGTACTCAAAGCGTGACATTTCCCCGAAGGGACAGACACAGGAACGAAGAAGGACACATGCCGGCCAGCCTAAGTGTTCCGGAGCAGTAGCAAGCTACCATGGCTCAGCGGTAACACTAGGAGACATTTCCCGGTAAGAGAGGCTACTAAAGATAAACAACTAGATAGTCAGATCCCACACATACCAAGCATTTCAATCATACACACAATATGCTCGATATGTGCAAATACAACGAAGCATCACAACATGACTCTACGACACAAGTACTTTATTTAAGGCTCAGTGAGCCATACATAACATACACAAAGGTACGGGTCTCACGACCCCACATACAAGTCATACAGTCATACAAACCAGCAGCGGAAGTAACTTGTCTGAGTACAGACAACTAGTAAAACAAAAGAGGCTTGGAAAGCCTGGCTATACTACAAGGTCCTTCACAAGCTCAGGGTCACCACCTGGGTCTTTAGCCTACTCGTTGATGTCAACGTCTACATAGAACCCATCAGAAGGGGTTGCAGAGTCTTCTGTAAAAATGTAGATTATAGCAACATGAGTACAAAGGTACTCAGCAAGACTTACATCAGATCCTACATACATGCATAGTATCAAGAAGGGTTGGTGGAGTTATTGCAGCAAGCCAGCTTTGACTCTTGGCTAGGCTATCCTACGATACTCCAACTTGAAATGGTTTTGCGCACACGAGTCCACTACACACCACTCCAATACACTACCGAGGATCCACCTCCGTCTTCCTACGGAAGAGCCATCCTCGGCACTCACACTTATCTTGAGGCTTTTAACAGTTTCCATTTACTTGTCTATGAACTGTATAGGCAACCAAGTAGTCCTTTACCGCGGACGCGGCTATTCGAATAGATTATGATAACCCTGCAGGGGTGTACTTCTTCATACATGTTTCCACCACTTAGCGTCTGCACACGACATGTGCTCGGCAGACTTCAAGCGAAAGCCGACGTGGGTGTAGACCACGACCTACCTAAACACTTAAGCCTCTAGTCCAGGTTTATCGCCTATTCAGGTTCCATCCGCAGGGAGTCCGGCCGAGGTTTCCCATACGGCCCCGAACGATGTGAACAGGGTTCCTGAGATACCTAACGGGTATTCGGTACACCGTGCCACGTACCTACCGCATCACAGCCCACCCCTACGGTCAGCGCTGTCCACGGCCTCCAGTAGGCTACAAACACCAGAAACTACTTGCAACTCCTGGACAGAGAGCTAGGGTGAATAAGAAGTCGAGCGGGGTCATATTTCAGGGCCCAATGCATGGTAGTAGCTGTATCTTAAATCACGCATACAGATCTCAGTGCTTAAGGTCAGCTTCAATGAAACAACCCACCATGTACTCCTACATGGCCTCTCATCGATACCTTTACCAAATCGTGTTCACCACACCACTCTCATTACCGACATAAACATTTCACTCTAGCCCATCACCCAGATGAACCAGACCTGACACGACTCTAAGCATAGCAGGCATAGCAAGGTAGGAACAACACACACATATGGCTCAAACAACTCCTACACATGCTAGTGGGTTTCATCTAGTTACTGTGGCAATGACAGGTCATGCAGAGGAAATGGGTTCAACTACCGTAGCACACAGCAGTTTGAAACGCGTTGTCTTAATGCAGTAAAAGAGAGCAGGAGCGAGAACATGGGATTGTATCGATATGATCAAATGGTTGGTTGCTTGCCTGATGGTTCGATGCACTGATACGGTTCTTCGTTAGGGTAATCACGGTACTCTTCGGGGACAGAACCTGCCGCAGAGAGCACCGATTCACAAACATTACCAAATAGTATGCAACAATATGATGCATGCATGAGACATGGCAAAATGAGTGTATTGGGCTAATGCAACTAAAACCAGAAGGGTTTGAACAAATTTGAATCAAGGATTCAAATTTCAAATTCAAATATGGCCTTTTAAAGTGCTTTTCCTTGTTCTGCTTAAAACATCAATTTAACTTGTTTGATCATGCATGAAAATAGTACAGATGGATAGATTGGATTTTTCTGATCATTTTTCATATATAATTTGTCCAATTTGGAGTTACAGAATAAAAGTTATGAATTTTTGAAGTTTAAATAATATTCTGGAATTTCCTGATTTAAATTAAATCCAGAAAATCAATTACTGCGTCAGCCTGACGTCAGTGTGACGTCAGCAGGTCAACGGAACTGGTCCAGGTCAAACCTGACAGTGGGTCCCGCATGTCAGGGTGATTATTTTAATTAAAACTAATCCTGTTTAATTAACAGGGCTGGGCCCCACCTGTCATTGACTCAGGGGAGTCAACCAGGGCCCACCCGTGGTCAAACCCGGTCGGCTGCACCGGCGTTTAGCCGCCGGCGAGCCCGACGCGGCGGCGGAAGTGGTTTTGACCATTTCGGCCACCAAATGGGCCGCGGAGACCACCGGAGTGGAGCTGAGGACAAACCGCAGCTCTTGGCGGAGTCCGTTGGGGTCGGGGTGGCCGGAGTTGGCGCCGGCGACGACTTTGGCGGCCACCGGGGTTCGGTCGGAGGTGAACTTGGCGCTAGAGGGTTCGGTGAGGCTCGTGGAGTAGCTAGCTAGGTGCTGCGGAACTTGGTGAGTAAGATGGACACCATCTTGTGGCCGGGGGATGACCGGGAGCACGTCGGCGACGAGCTCCACGGCGGTGGGTGCGGTTGAGCTCCGGGAGGTTGCTACACGGCTCGGGAGCAAGAACGGAAGGGAGGGGAAGATGGCTAAGCTCACAGTGAGTGCGACGGAGTTCTTGGTGCGGCCGAAGATGGACCGGAGCGACGACGGCGTTGAAGGGGATCTCCGGCGACGGTGAGCTCGGGCGAGGTCGGTGCGGTGGTCTCGGGCGTTGCGAGCGCTCGGGGCTCGGCTGCTCGATGAAGTGGACAGCGGCGGAGCTCCTGGACACGGTGAGACGGCGTGGGGTGGTCGGAGGGCGTGGCTACGGCGAGGGGGTGGCGGCGATGGCGTCGGCCATGGCTGGGGCGTGCGAGGGGGAGGAGCTGGAGAGGAGAGGGGGTGTCTGGGGGGTTCGGGGGAGAGAGAGAGGCCGATCCTCGACGTCACCTGGCGAGGGGAGCGGCGAGGCGGCGAGCAGGTGCGTGGCGCACGCCGCGGTCGCCGTCGGGCACCTGCCTGCCTGCCTGGCCGGCAAGCAGCTCGCTGGAGCGGTGCTGGGCTGGGCCGGCAGGTGGGCCGGGGCAGGCGCCAGGTAAGTTTTTTTCATTTTCTTCTGTTTTCTGTTTTTCTAATACTTCTGCAACTTTGTTGAATTAAATAAAATACCTAGGCAACTTCAAAAATCACCAAATCACTCCTGGTCCATAGCTGGATTATTTCCAACATGAAACATTTTAGTTTGGAGGTATTTGAGCATTTAAATATTTTATATAATTTTAAATGCCCAAATTCAAATATTTATGAATTAATTCAAAAACCCTAAGATGGCCTAGGAAAATGTGCACCACTTTTGGCAAAGGTTCTGAACCAAGACAAAAATGATGGACATTTTAGAAGGGCATTTCAGGTTCATTGAAAATTATTTTAGTAAACCCTAGTTGGTTTCAGAGGGGACTGGGGGTTCTGTCATCCCCATTTCAAGTTTCTGATAAAAGAATAAACATGATGCAACACTCTAATGCATGACTAGCTAGGGTGTGACAACCCCGACCTCAACGGACTCCGCCAAGAGCTGCGGTTTGTCCTCAGCTCCCCTCCGGTGGTCTCCGCGGCCCATTTGGTGGCCGAAATGGCCAAAACCACTCCCGCCGCCGCGTCGGGCTCGCCGGCGGCTAAACGCCGGCGTCGCTGGCTTTGACTTTGACCACGGGTGGGCCCTGGTTGACTCCCCTGAGTCAATGACAGGTGGGGCCCAGCCCTGTTAATTAAACAGGATTAGTTTTAATTAAGTTTTAATTAAAATAATCACCCTGACATGCGGGACCCACTGTCAGGTTTGACCCAGACCTGTTCCGTTGACCTGCTGACGTCACACTGACGTCAGGCTGACGCAATAATTGATTTTCTGGATTTAATTTTAATCAAGAAATTCCAGAATATAATTTAAACTTCAAAAATTCATAACTTTTATTCTGTAACTCCAAATTGGACAAATTATATATGAAAAATGATCAGAAAAATCCAATCTATCCATCTGTACTAGTTTCATGCATGATCAAACAAGTTAAATTGATGTTTTAAGCAGAACAAGGAAAAGCACCTTAAAAGGCCATATTTGAATTTGAAATTTGAATCCTTGATTCAAATTTGTTCAAACCCTTCTGGTTTTAGTTGCATTAGCCCAATACACTCATTTTGGCATGTCTCATGCATGCATCATATTGTTGCATACTGTTTGGTAATGTTTGTGTATCGGTGCTCTCTGCGGCAGGTTCTGCCCCCGAGGAGTACCGTGATTACCCTAACGAAGAACCATATCAGTGCATCGAACCATCAGGCAAGCAACCAACCATTTGATCATATCGATACAATCCCATGTTCTCGCTCCTGCTCTCTTTTACTGCATTAAGACAACGCGTTTCAAACTGCTGTGTGCTACGGTAGTTGAACCCATTTCCTCTACATGACCTGTCATTGCCACAGTAACTAGATGAAACCCACTAGCATGTGTAGGAGTTGTTTGAGCCATATGTATGTGTTGTTCCTACCTTGCTATGCCTGCTATGCTTAGAGTCGTGTCAGGTCTGGTTCATCTGGGTGATGGGCTAGAGTGAAATGTTTATCTCGGTAATGAGAGTGGTGTGGTGAACACGATTTGGTAAAGGTATCGATGAGAGGCCATGTAGGAGTACATGGTGGGTTGTTTCATTGAAGCCGACCTTAAGCACTGAGATCTGTATGCGTGATTT
>NW_021270137.1:140998-142666 GCF_002162155.2 Triticum dicoccoides
GGAGGTCACCCATCCTAGTACTACTCTCGCCCAAGCACGCTTAACTTCGGAGTTGTGATGGGATCCGGTGCTTTAGTGCTGGTATGATCGCATCCGACATGTTACCCCGGTCTTCGTCCCTTATCCTTGCCCCTCCCAGCTCCACTACAAAGACGATTGTACATTGCTTTGGCCGCTCCCTCTCAACTACGGAGACGAGTTTAACGCGGTTTCCACCCCTCCCTCTCAACCGCACCAGTGCACGCTTGCCGCGCCACAACGCCGACGCTGGACCCGTGAATCGTGAGCACCCAGCTATGACTTACCGCACTCGTGCAAAATAATAAAACACGGTAAATATATTACTTACACGTGCGTTTTGTTTTGCAAGCGGCGCGAAAAAAATTAAAAAGGGAATGTAACACGAGGACTTCCCAGGAGGTCACCCATCCTAGTACTACTCTCACCCAAGCACGCTTAACTTCGGAGTTCTAATGGGATCCGGTGCTTTAGTGCTGGCATGATCGCATCCGACATGTTACCCCGGTCTTCGTCCCTTATCCTTGCCCCTCCCAGCTCCACTACAAAGACGATTGTACATTGCTTTGGCCGCTCCCTCTCAACTACGGAGACGAGTTTAACGCGGTTTCCACCCCTCCCTCTCAACCGCACCAGTGCACGCTTGCCGCGCCACAACGCCGACGCTGGACCTGTGAATCGTGAGCACCCAGCTATGACTTACCGCATTCGTGCAAAATAATAAAACACGGTAAATATATTACTTACACGTGCGTTTTGTTTTGCAAGCGGCGCGAAAAAAATTAAAAAGGGAATGCAACACGAGGACTTCCGAGGAGGTCACCCATCCTAGTACTACTCTCGCCCAAGCACGCTTAACTTCGGAGTTCTGATGGGATCCGGTGCTTTAGTGCTGGTATGATCGCATCCGACATGTTACCCCGGTCTTCGTCCCTTATGCTTGCCCCTCCCAGCTCCACTACAAAGACGATTGTACATTGCTTTGGCCGCTCCCTCTCAACTACGGAGACGAGTTTAACGCGGTTTCCACCCCTCCCTCTCAACCGCACCAGTGCACGCTTGCCGCGCCACAACGCCGACGCTGGACCCGTGAATCGTGAGCACCCAGCTATGACTTACCGCATTCGTGCAAAATAATAAAACACGGTAAATATATTACTTACACGTGCGTTTTGTTTTGTAAGCGGCGCGAAAAAAATTAAAAAGGGAATGCAACACGAGGACTTCCCAGCAGGTCACCCATCCTAGTACTACTCTCGCCCAAGCACGCTTAACTTCGCAGTTTTGATGGGATCCGATGCTTTAGTGCTGGTATGATCACATCCGACATGTTACCCCGGTCTTCGTCCCTTATCCTTGCCCCTCCCAGCTCCACTACAAAGACGATTGTACATTGCTTTGGCCGCTCCCTCTCAACTACGGAGACGAGTTTAACGCGGTTTCACCCCTCCCTCTCAACCGCACCAGTGCACGCTTGCCGCGCACAACGCCGACGCTGAACCCGTGAATCGTGAGCACCCAGCTATGACTTACCGCACTCGTGCAAAATAATAAAACACGGTAAATATATTACTTACACGTGCGTTTTGTTTTGCAAGCGGCGCGAAAAAAATTAAAAAGGGAATGCAACACGAGGACTTCCCAGGAGGT
>NW_021270137.1:142794-157962 GCF_002162155.2 Triticum dicoccoides
CCAGTGCACGCTTGCCGCGCCACAACGCCGACGCTGGACCCGTGAATCGTGAGCACCCAGCTATGACTTACCGCACTCGTGCAAAATAATAAAACACGGTAAATATATTACTTACACGTGCGTTTTGTTTTGCAAGCGGCGCGAAAAAAATTAAAAAGGGAATGCAACACGAGGACTTCCCAAGAGGTCACCCATCCTAGTACTACTCTCGCCCAAGGACGCTTAACTTCGGAGTTCTGATGGGATCCGGTGCTTTAGTGTTGGTATGATCGCATCCGATATGTTACCCCGGTCTTCGTCCCTTATCCTTGCCCCTCCCAGCTCCACTACATGGACGATTGTACATTGCTTTGGCCGCTCCCTCTCAACTACGGAGACGAGTTTAACGCGGTTTTCACACCTCCCTCTCAACCGCACCAGTGCACGCTTGCCGCGCCACAACGCCGACGCTGGACCCGTGAATCGTGAGCACCCAGCTATGACTTACCGCACTCGTGCAAAATAATAAAACACGGTAAATATATTACTTACACGTGCGTTTTGTTTTGCAAGCGGCGTGAAAAAAATTAAAAAGGGAATGCAACACGAGGACTTCCCAGAAGGTCACCCATCCTAGTACTACTCTCGCCCAAGCACGCTTAACTTCGGAGTTCTGATGGGATCCGGTGCTTTAGTGCTGGTATGATCGCATCCAACATGTTACCCCGGTCTTCGTCCCTTATCCTTGCCCCTCCCAGCTCCACTACAAAGACGATTGTACATTGCTTTGGCCGCTCCCTCTCAACTACGGAGACGAGTTTAACGCGGTTTCCACCCCTCCCTCTCAACCGCACCAGTGCACGCTTGCCGCGCCACAACACCGACGCTGGACCCGTGAATCGTGAGCACCCAGCTATGACTTACCGCACTCGTGCAAAATAATAAAACACGGTAAATATATTACTTACACGTGCGTTTTGTTTTGCAAGCGGCGCGAAAAAAATTAAAAAGGGAATGCAACACGAGGACTTCCCAAGAGGTCACCCATCCTAGTACTACTCTCGCCCAAGCACGCTTAACTTTGGAGTTCTGATGGGATCCGGTGCTTTAGTGCTGGTATGATCGCATCCGACATGTTACCCCGGTCTTCGTCCCTTATCCTTGCCCCTCCCAGCTCCACTACAAAGACGATTGTACATTGCTTTGGCCGCTCCCTCTCAACTACGGAGACGAGTTTAACGTGGTTTTCACCCCTCCCTCTCAACCGCACCAGTGCACGCTTGCCGCGCCACAACGCCGACGCTGGACCCGTGAATCGTGAGCACCCAGCTATGACTTACCGCACTCGTGCAAGATAATAAAACACGGTAAATATATTACTTACACGTGCGTTTTGTTTTGCAAGCGGCGTGAAAAAAATTAAAAAGGGAATGCAACACGAGGACTTCCCAGGAGGTCACCCATCCTAGTACTACTCTCGCCCAAGCACGCTTAACTTCGGAGTTCTTATGGGATCCGGTGCTTTAGTGCTGGTATGATCGCATCCGACATGTTACCCCGGTCTTCGTCCCTTATCCTTGCCCCTCCCAGCTCCACTACAAAGACGATTGTACATTGCTTTGGCCGCTCCCTCTCAACTACGGAGACAAGTTTAACGCGGTTTCCACCCCTCCCTCTCAACCGCACCAGTACACGCTTGCCGCGCCACAACGCCGACGCTGGACCCGTGAATCCTGAGCACCCAGCTATGACTTACCGCACTCGTGCAAAATAATAAAACACGGTAAATATATTACTTACACGTGCGTTTTGTTTTGCAAGCGGCGCGAAAAAAAATAAAAAGGGAATGCAACACGAGGACTTCCCAGGAGGTCACCCATCCTAGTACTACTCTCGCCCAAGCACGCTTAACTTCGGAGTTCTGATGGGATCCGGTGCTTTAGTGCTGGTATGATCGCATCCAACATGTTACCCCGGTCTTCGTCCCTTATCCTTGCCCCTCCCAGCTCCACTACAAAGACGATTGTATATTGCTTTGGCCGCTCCCTCTCAACTACGGAGACGAGTTTAACGCGGTTTCCACCCCTCCCTCTCAACCGCACCAGTGCACGCTTGCCGCGCCACAACGCCGACGCTGGACCCGTGAATCGCGAGCACCCAGCTATGACTTACCGCACTCGTGCAAAATAATAAAACACGGTAAATATATTACTTACACGTGCGTTTTGTTTTGCAAGCGGCGCGACAAAAATTAAAAAGGGAATGCAACACGAGGACTTCCCAAGAGGTCACCCATCCTAGTACTACTCTCGCCCAAGCACGCTTAACTTCGGAGTTCTGATGGGATCCGGTGCTCTAGTGCTGGTATGATCGCATCCGACATGTTACCCCGGTCTTCGTCCCTTATCCTTGCCCCTCCCAGCTCCACTACAAAGACGATTGTACATTGCTTTGGCCGCTCCCTCTCAACTACGGAGACGAGTTTAACGCGGTTTCCACCCCTCCCTCTCAACCGCACCAGTGCACGCTTGCCGCGCCACAACGCCGACGCTGGACCCATGAATCGTGAGCACCCAGCTATGACTTACCGCACTCGTGCAAAATAATAAAACACGGTAAATATATTACTTACACGTGCGTTTTGTTTTGCAAGCGGCGCGAAAAAAATTAAAAAGGGAATGCAACACGAGGACTTCCCAGGAGGTCACCCATCCTAGTACTACTCTCGCCAAGCACGCTTAACTTCGGAGTTCTGATGGGATCCGGTGCTTTAGTGCTGGTATGATCGCATCCGACATGTTACCCCGGTCTTCGTCCCTTATCCTTGCCCCTCCCAGCTCCACTACAAAGACGATTGTACATTGCTTTGGCCGCTCCCTCTCAACTACGGAGACGAGTTTAACGCGGTTTCCACCCCTCCCTCTCAACCGCACCAGTGCACGCTTGCCGCGCCACAACGCCGACGCTGGACCCGTGAATAGCACCCAGCTATGACTTACCGCACTCGTGCAAAATAATAAAACACGGTAAATATATTACTTACACGTGCGTTTTGTTTTGCAAGCGGCGCGACAAAAATTAAAAAGGGAATGCAACACGAGGACTTCCCAGGAGGTCACCCATCCTAGTACTACTCTCGCCCAAGCACGCTTAACTTCGGAGTTCTGATGGGATCCGGTGCTTTAGTGCTGGTATGATCGCATCCGACATGTTACCCCGGTCTTTGTCCCTTATCCTTGACCCTCCCAGCTCCACTACAAAGACGATTGTACATTGCTTTGGCTGCTCCCTCTCAACTACGGAGACGAGTTTAACGCGGTTTCCACCCCTCCCTCTCAACCGCACCAGTGCACGCTTGCCGCGCCACAACGCCGACGCTGGACCCGTGAATCGTGAGCACCCAGTTATGACTTACCGCACTCGTGCAAAATAATAAAACACGGTAAATATATTACTTACACGTGTGTTTTGTTTTGCAAGCGGCGCGACAAAAATTAAAAAGGGAATGCAACACGAGGACTTCCCAGGAGGTCACCCATCCTAGTACTACTCTCGCCCAAGCACGCTTAACTTCGGAGTTCTGATGGGATCCGGTGCTTTAGTGCTGGTATGATCGCATCCAACATGTTACCCCGGTCTTCGTCCCTTATCCTTGCCCCTCCCAGCTCCACTACAAAGACGATTGTACATTGCTTTGGCCGCTCCCTCTCAACTACGGAGACGAGTTTAACGCGGTTTCCACCCCTCCCTCTCAACCGCACCAGTGCACGCTTGCCGCGCCACAACGCCGACGCTGGACCCATGAATCGTGAGCACCCAGCTATGACTTACCGCACTCGTGCAAAATAATAAAACACGGTAAATATATTACTTACACGTGCATTTTGTTTTGCAAGCGGCGCGAAAAAAATTAAAAAGGGAATGCAACACGAGGACTTCCCAGGAGGTCACCCATCCTAGTACTACTCTCGCCCAAGCACGCCTAACTTCGGAGTTCTGATGGGATCCGGTGCTTTAGTGTTGGTATGATCGCATCCGACATGTTACCCCGGTCTTCGTCCCTTATCCTTGCCCCTCCCAGCTCCACTACAAAGACGATTGTACATTGCTTTGGCCGCTCCCTCTCAACTACGGAGACGAGTTTAACGCGGTTTCCACCCCTCCCTCTCAACCGCACCAGTGCACGCTTGCCGCGCCACAACGCCGACGCTGGACCCGTGAATCGTGAGCACCCAGCTATGACTTACCGCACTCGTGCAAAATAATAAAACACGGTAAATATATTACTTACACGTGCGTTTTGTTTTGCAAGCGGCGCGAAAAAAATTAAAAAGGGAATGCAACACGAGGACTTCCCAGGAGGTCACCCATCCTAGTACTACTCTCGCCAAAGCACGCTTAACTTCGGAGTTCTGATGGGATCCGGTGCTTTAGTGCTGGTATGATCGCATCCGACATGTTACCCCGGTCTTCGTCCCTTAACCTTGCCCCTCCCAGCTCCACTACAAAGACGATTGTACATTGCTTTGGCCGCTCCCTCTCAACTACGGAGACGAGTTTAACGCGGTTTCCACCCCTCCCTCTCAACCGCACCAGTGCACGCTTGCCGCGCCACAACGCCGACGCTGGACCCGTGAATCGTGAGCACCCAGCTATGACTTACCGCACTCGTGCAAAATAATAAAACACGGTAAATATATTACTTACACGTGCGTTTTGTTTTGCAAGCGGCGCGAAAAAAATTAAAAAGAGAATGCAACACGAGGACTTCCCAGGAGGTCACCCATCCTAGTACTACTCTCGCCCAAGCACGCTTAACTTCGGAGTTCTGATGGGATCCGGTGCTTTAGTGCTGGTATGATCGCATCCGACATGTTACCCCGGTCTTCGTCCCTTATCCTTGCCCCTCCCAGCTCCACTACAAAGACGATTGTACATTGCTTTGGCCGCTCCCTCTCAACTACGGAGACGAGTTTAACGCGGTTTCCACCCCTCCCTCTCAACCGCACCAGTGCACGCTTGCCGCGCCACAATGCCGACGCTGGACCCGTGAATCGTGAGCACCCAGCTATGACTTACCGCACTCGTGCAAAATAATAAAACACGGTAAATATATTACTTACACGTGCGTTTTGTTTTGCAAGCGGCGCGAAAAAAATTAAAAAGGGAATGCAACACGAGGACTTCCCAGGAGGTCACCCATCCTAGTACTACTCTCGCCCAAGCACGCTTAACTTCGGAGTTTTGATGGGATCCGGTGCTTTAGTGCTGGTATGATCGCATCCGACATGTTACCCCGGTCTTCGTCCCTTATCCTTGCCCCTCCCAGCTCCACTACAAAGACGATTGTACATTGCTTTGGCCGCTCCCTCTCAACTACGGAGACGAGTTTAACGCGGTTTCACCCCTCCCTCTCAACCGCACCAGTGCACGCTTGCCGCGCCACAACGCCGACGCTGAACCCGTGAATCGTGAGCACCCAGCTATGACTTACCGCACTCGTGCAAAATAATAAAACACGGTAAATATATTACTTACACGTGCGTTTTGTTTTGCAAGCGGCGCGAAAAAAATTAAAAAGGGAATGCAACACGAGGACTTCCCAGGAGGTCACCCATCCTAGTACTACTCTCGCCCAAGCACGCTTAACTTCGGAGTTCTGATGGGATCCGGTGCTTTAGTGCTGGTATGATCGCATCCGACATGTTACCCCGGTCTTTGTCCCTTATCCTTGCCCCTCCCAGCTCCACTACAAAGACGATTGTACATTGCTTTGGCTGCTCCCTCTCAACTACGGAGACGAGTTTAACGCGGTTTCCACCCCTCCCTCTCAACCGCACCAGTGCACGCTTGCCGCGCCACAACGCCGACGCTGGACCCGTGAATCGTGAGCACCCAGCTATGACTTACCGCACTCGTGCAAAATAATAAAACACGGTAAATATATTACTTACACGTGCGTTTTGTTTTGCAAGCGGCGCGACAAAAATTAAAAAGGGAATGCAACACGAGGACTTCCCAGGAGGTCACCCATCCTAGTACTACTCTCGCCCAAGCACGCTTAACTTCGGAGTTCTGATGGGATCCGGTGCTTTAGTGCTGGTATGATCGCATCCGACATGTTACCCCGGTCTTCGTCCCTTATCCTTGCCCCTCCCAGCTCCACTACAAAGACGATTGTACATTGCTTTGGCCGCTCCCTCTCAACTACGGAGACGAGTTTAACGCGGTTTCCACCCCTCCCTCTCAACCGCACCAGTGCACGCTTGCCGCGCCACAACGCCGACGCTGGACCCGTGAATCGTGAGCACCCAGCTAGGACTTACCGCACTCGTGCAAAATAATAAAACACGGTAAATATATTACTTACACGTGCATTTTGTTTTGCAAGCGGCGCGAAAAAAATTAAAAAGGGAATGCAACACGAGGACTTCCCAGGAGGTCACCCATCCTAGTACTACTCTCGCCCAAGCACGCCTAACTTCGGAGTTCTGATGGGATCCGGTGCTTTAGTGCTGGTATGATCGCATCCGACATGTTACCCCGGTCTTCGTCCCTTATCCTTGCCCCTCCCAGCTCCACTACAAAGACGATTGTACATTGCTTTGGCCGCTCCCTCTCAACTACGGAGACGAGTTTAACGCGGTTTCCACCCCTCCCTCTCAACCGCACCAGTGCACGCTTGCCGCGCCACAACGCCGACGCTGGCCCCGTGAATCGTGAGCACCCAGCTATGACTTACCGCACTCGTGCAAAATAATAAAACACGGTAAATATATTACTTACACGTGCGTTTTGTTTTGCAAGCGGCGTGAAAAAAATTAAAAAGGGAATGCAACACGAGGACTTCCCAGGAGGTCACCCATCCTAGTACTACTCTCGCCCAAGCACGCCTAACTTCGGAGTTCTGATGGGATCCGGTGCTTTAGTGCTGGTATGATCGCATCCGACATGTTACCCCGGTCTTCGTCCCTTATCCTTGCCCCTCCCAGCTCCACTACAAAGACGATTGTACATTGCTTTGGCCGCTCCCTCTCAACTACGGAGACGAGTTTAACGCGGTTTCCACCCCTCCCTCTCAACCGCACCAGTGCACGCTTGCCGCGCCACAACGCCGACGCTGGACCCGTGAATCGTGAGCACCCCGCTATGACTTACCGCACTCGTGCAAAATAATAAAACACGGTAAATATATTACTTACACGTGCGTTTTGTTTTGCAAGCGGCGCGAAAAAAATTAAAAAGGGAATGCAACACGAGGACTTCCCAGGAGGTCACCCATCCTAGTACTACTCTCGCCCAAGCACGCTTAACTTCGGAGTTCTGATGGGATCCGGTGCTTTAGTGCTGGTATGATCGCATCCGACATGTTACCCCGGTCTTCGTCCCTTATCCTTGCCCCTCCCAGCTCCACTACAAAGACGATTGTACATTGCTTTGGCCGCTCCCTCTCAACTACGGAGACGAGTTTAACGCGGTTTCCACCCCTCCCTCTCAACCGCACCAGTGCACGCTTGCCGCGCCACAACGCCGACGCTGGACCCGTGAATCGTGAGCACCCAGCAATGACTTACCGCACTCGTGCAAAATAATAAAACACGGTAAATATATTACTTACACGTGCGTTTTGTTTTGCATGCGGCGCGAAAAAAATTAAAAAGGGAATGCAACACGAGGACTTCCCAGGAGGTCACCCATCCTAGTACTACTCTCGCCCAAGCACGCTTAACCTCGGAGTTCTGATGGGATCCGGTGCTTTAGTGCTGGTATGATCGCATCCGACATGTTACCCCGGTCTTCATCCCTTATCCTTGCCCCTCCCAGCTCCACTACAAAGACGATTGTACATTGCTTTGGCCGCTCCCTCTCAACTACGGAGACGAGTTTAACGCGGTTTCCACCCCTCCCTCTCAACCGCACCAGTGCACGCTTGCCGCGCCACAACGCCGACGCTGGACCCGTGAATCGTGAGCACCCAGCTATGACTTACCGCACTCGTGCAAAATAATAAAACACGGTAAATATATTACTTACACGTGCGTTTTGTTTTGCAAGCGGCGCGAAAAAAATTAAAAAGGGAATGCAACACGAGGACTTCCCAGGAGGTCACCCATCCTAGTACTACTCGCGCCCAAGCACGCTTAACTTCGGAGTTCTGATGGGATCCGGTGCTTTAGTGCTGGTATGATCGCATCCGACATGTTACCCCGGTCTTCGTCCCTTATCCTTGCCCCTCCCAGCTCCACTACAAAGACGATTGTACATTGCTTTGGCCGCTCCCTCTCAACTACGGAGACGAGTTTAACGCGGTTTCCACCCCTCCCTCTCAACCGCACCAGTGCACGCTTGCCGCGCCACAACGCCGACGCTGGACCCGTGAATCGTGAGCACCCAGCTATGACTTACCGCACTCGTGCAAAATAATAAAACACGGTAAATATATTACTTACACGTGCGTTTTGTTTTGCAAGCGGCGCGAAAAAAATTAAAAAGGGAATGCAACACGAGGACTTCCCAGGAGGTCACCCATCCTAGTACTACTCTCGCCCAAGCACGCTTAACTTCGGAGTTCTGATGGGATCCGGTGCTTTAGTGCTGGTATGATCGCATCCGACATGTTACCCCGGTCTTCGTCCCTTGTCCTTGCCCCTCCCAGCTCCACTACAAAGACGATTGTACATTGCTTTGGCCGCTCCCTCTCAACTACGGAGACGAGTTTAACGCGGTTTCCACCCCTCCCTCTCAACCGCACCAGTGCACGCTTGCCGCGCCACAACACCGACGCTGGACCCGTGAATCGTGAGCACCCAGCTATGACTTACCGCACTCGTGCAAAATAATAAAACACGGTAAATATATTACTTACACATGCGTTTTGTTTTGCAAGCGGCGCGAAAAAAATTAAAAAGGAGAGGTCACCCATCCTAGTACTACTCTCGCCCAAGCACGCTTAACTTCGGAGTTCTGATGGGATCCGGTGCTTTAGTGCTGGTATGATCGCATCCGACATGTTACCCCGGTCTTCGTCCCTTATCCTTGCCCCTCCCAGCTCCACTACAAAGACGATTGTACATTGCTTTGGCCGCTCCCTCTCAACTACGGAGACGAGTTTAACGCGGTTTCCACCCCTCCCTCTCAACCGCACCAGTGCACGCTTGCCGCGCCACAACGCCGACGCTGGACCCGTGAATAGCACCCAGCTATGACTTACCGCACTCGTGCAAAATAATAAAACACGGTAAATATATTACTTACACGTGCGTTTTGTTTTGCAAGCGGCGCGACAAAAATTAAAAAGGGAATGCAACACGAGGACTTCCCAGGAGGTCACCCATCCTAGTACTACTCTCGCCCAAGCACGCTTAACTTCGGAGTTCTGATGGGATCCGGTGCTTTAGTGCTGGTATGATCGCATCCGACATGTTACCCCGGTCTTTGTCCCTTATCCTTGACCCTCCCAGCTCCACTACAAAGACGATTGTACATTGCTTTGGCTGCTCCCTCTCAACTACGGAGACGAGTTTAACGCGGTTTCCACCCCTCCCTCTCAACCGCACCAGTGCACGCTTGCCGCGCCACAACGCCGACGCTGGACCCGTGAATCGTGAGCACCCAGTTATGACTTACCGCACTCGTGCAAAATAATAAAACACGGTAAATATATTACTTACACGTGTGTTTTGTTTTGCAAGCGGCGCGACAAAAATTAAAAAGGGAATGCAACACGAGGACTTCCCAGGAGGTCACCCATCCTAGTACTACTCTCGCCCAAGCACGCTTAACTTCGGAGTTCTGATGGGATCCGGTGCTTTAGTGCTGGTATGATCGCATCCAACATGTTACCCCGGTCTTCGTCCCTTATCCTTGCCCCTCCCAGCTCCACTACAAAGACGATTGTACATTGCTTTGGCCGCTCCCTCTCAACTACGGAGACGAGTTTAACGCGGTTTCCACCCCTCCCTCTCAACCGCACCAGTGCACGCTTGCCGCGCCACAACGCCGACGCTGGACCCATGAATCGTGAGCACCCAGCTATGACTTACCGCACTCGTGCAAAATAATAAAACACGGTAAATATATTACTTACACGTGCATTTTGTTTTGCAAGCGGCGCGAAAAAAATTAAAAAGGGAATGCAACACGAGGACTTCCCAGGAGGTCACCCATCCTAGTACTACTCTCGCCCAAGCACGCCTAACTTCGGAGTTCTGATGGGATCCGGTGCTTTAGTGTTGGTATGATCGCATCCGACATGTTACCCCGGTCTTCGTCCCTTATCCTTGCCCCTCCCAGCTCCACTACAAAGACGATTGTACATTGCTTTGGCCGCTCCCTCTCAACTACGGAGACGAGTTTAACGCGGTTTCCACCCCTCCCTCTCAACCGCACCAGTGCACGCTTGCCGCGCCACAACGCCGACGCTGGACCCGTGAATCGTGAGCACCCAGCTATGACTTACCGCACTCGTGCAAAATAATAAAACACGGTAAATATATTACTTACACGTGCGTTTTGTTTTGCAAGCGGCGCGAAAAAAATTAAAAAGGGAATGCAACACGAGGACTTCCCAGGAGGTCACCCATCCTAGTACTAATCTCGCCCAAGCACGCTTAACTTCGGAGTTCTGATGGGATCCGGTGCTTTAGTGCTGGTATGATCGCATCCGACATGTTACCCCGGTCTTCGTCCCTTATCCTTGCCCCTCCCAGCTCCACTACAAAGACGATTGTACATTGCTTTGGCCGCTCCCTCTCAACTACGGAGACGAGTTTAACGCGGTTTCCACCCCTCCCTCTCAACCGCACCAGTGCACGCTTGCCGCGCCATAACGCCGACGCTGGACCCGTGAATCGTGAGCACCCAGCTATGACTTACCGCACTCGTGCAAAATAATAAAACACGGTAAATATATTACTTACACGTGCGTTTTGTTTTGCAAGCGGCGCGAAAAAAATTAAAAAGGGAATGCAACACGAGGACTTCCCAGGAGGTCACCCATCCTAGTACTACTCTAGCCCAAGCACGCTTAACTTCGGAGTTCTGATGGGATCCGGTGCTTTAGTGCTGGTATGATCGCATCCGACATGTTACCCCGGTCTTCGTCCCTTATCCTTGCCCCTCCCAGCTCCACTACAAAGACGATTGTACATTGCTTTGGCCGCTCCCTCTCAACTACGGAGACGAGTTTAACGCGGTTTCCACCCCTCCCTCTCAACCGCACCAGTGCACGCTTGCCGCGCCACAACGCCGACGCTGGACCCGTGAATCGTGAGCACCCAGCTATGACTTACCGCACTCGTGCAAAATAATAAAACACGGTAAATATATTACTTACACGTGCGTTTTGTTTTGCAAGCGGCGCGAAAAAAATTAAAAAGGGAATGCAACACGAGGACTTCCCAGGAGGTCACCCATCCTAGTACTACTCTCGCCCAAGCACGCTTAACTTCGGAGTTCTGATGGGATCCGGTGCTTTAGTGCTGGTATGATCGCATCCGACATGTTACCCCGGTCTTCGTCCATTATCCTTGCCCCTCCCAGCTCCACTACAAAGACGATTGTACATTGCTTTGGCCGCTCCCTCTCAACTACGGAGACGAGTTTAACGCGGTTTCCACCCCTCCCTCTCAACCGCACCAGTGCACGCTTGCCGCGCCACAACGCCGACGCTGGACCCGTGAATCGTGAGCACCCAGCTATGACTTACCGCACTCGTGCAAAATAATAAAACACGGTAAATATATTACTTACACGTGCGTTTTGTTTTGCAAGCAGCGCGAAAAAAATTAAAAAGGGAATGCAACACGAGGACTTCCCACGAGGTCACCAATCCTAGTACTACTCTCGCCCAAGCACGCTTAACTTCGGAGTTCTGATGGGATCCGGTGCTTTAGTGCTGGTATGATCGCATCCGACATGTTACCCCGGTCTTCGTCCCTTATCCTTGCCCCTCCCAGCTCCACTACAAAGATGATTGTACATTGCTTTGGCCGCTCCCTCTCAACTACGGAGACGAGTTTAACGCGGTTTCCACCCCTCCCTCTCAACCGCACCAGTGCACGCTTGCCGCGCCACAACGCCGACGCTGGACCCGTGAATCGTGAGCACCCAGCTATGACTTACCGCACTCGTGCAAAATAATAAAACACGGTAAATATATTACTTACACGTGTGTTTTGTTTTGCAAGCGGCGCGAAAAAAATTAAAAAGGGAATGCAACACGAGGACTTCCCAGGAGGTCACCCATCCTAGTACTACTCTCGCCCAAGCACGCTTAACTTCGGAGTTCTGATGGGATCCGGTGCTTTAGTGCTGGTATGATCGCATCCGACATGTTACCCCGGTCTTCGTCCCTTATCCTTGCCCCTCCCAGCTCCACTACAAAGACGATTGTACATTGCTTTGGCCGCTCCCTCTCAACTACGGAGACGAGTTTAACGCGGTTTCCACCCCTCCCTCTCAACCGCACCAGTGCACGCTTGCCGCGCCACAACGCCGACGCTGGACCCGTGAATCGTGAGCACCCAGCTATGACTTACGGCACTCGTGCAAAATAATAAAACACGGTAAATATATTACTTACACGTGCGTTTTGTTTTGCAAGCGGCGCGAAAAAAATTAAAAAGGGAATGCAACACGAGGACTTCCCAGGAGGTCACCCATCCTAGTACTACTCTCGCCCAGGTCACCCATCCTAGTACTACTCTCGCCCAAGCACGCTTAACTTCGGAGTTCTGATGGGATCCGGTGCTTTAGTGCTGGTATGATCGCATCCGACATGTTACCCCGGTCTTCGTCCCTTATCCTTGCCCCTCCCAGCTCCACTACAAAGACGATTGTACATTGCTTTGGCCACTCCCTCTCAACTACGGAGACGAGTTTAACGCGGTTTCCACCCCTCCCTCTCAACCGCACCAGTGCACGCTTGCCGCGCCACAACGCCGACGCTGGACCCGTGAATCGTGAGCACCCAGCTATGACTTACCGCACTCGTGCAAAATAATAAAACACGATAAATATATTACTTACACGTGCGTTTTGTTTTGCAAGCGGCGCGAAAAAAATTAAAAAGGGAATGCAACACGAGGACTTCCCAGGAGGTCACCCATCCTAGTACTACTCTCGCCCAAGCACGCTTAACTTCGAAGTTCTGATGGGATCCGGTGCTTTAGTGCTGGTATGATCGCATCCGACATGTTACCCCGGTCTTCGTCCCTTATCCTTGCCCCTCCCAGCTCCACTACAAAGACGATTGTACATTGCTTTGGCCGCTCCCTCTCAACTACGGAGACGAGTTTAACGCGGTTTCCACCCCTCCCTCTCAACCGCACCAGTGCACGCTTGCCGCGCCACAACGCCGACGCTGGACCCGTAAATCGTGAGCACCCAGCTATGACTTACCGCACTCGTGCAAAATAATAAAACACGGTAAATATATTACTTACACGTGCGTTTTGTTTTGCAAGCGGCGCGAAAAAAATTAAAAAGGGAATGCAACACGAGGACTTCCCAGGAGGTCACCCATCCTAGTACTACTCTCGCCCAAGCACGCTTAACTTCGGAGTTCTGATGGGATCCGGTGCTTTAGTGCTGGTATGATCGCATCCGACATGTTACCCCGGTCTTCGTCCCTTATCCTTGCCCCTCCCAGCTCCACTACAAAGACGATTGTACATTGCTTTGGCCGCTCCCTCTCAACTACGGAGACGAGTTTAACGCGGTTTCCACCCCTCCCTCTCAACCGCACCAGTGCACGCTTGCCGCGCCACAACGCCGACGCTGGACCCGTGAATCGTGAGCACCCAGCTATGACTTACCGCACGCGTGCAAAATAATAAAACACGGTAAATATATTACTTACACGTGCGTTTTGTTTTGCAAGCGGCGCGAAAAAAATTAAAAAGGGAATGCAACACGAGGACTTCCCAGGAGGTCACCCATCCTAGTACTACTCTCGCCCAAGCACGCTTAACTTCGGAGTTCTGATGGGATCCGGTGCTTTAGTGCTGGTATGATCGCATCCGACATGTTACCCCGGTCTTCGTCCCTTATCCTTGCCCCTCCCAGCTCCACTACAAAGACGATTGTACATTGCTTTGGCCGCTCCCTCTCAACTACGGAGACAAGTTTAACGCGGTTTCCACCCCTCCCTCTCAACCGCACCAGTGCACGCTTGCCGCGCCACAATGCCAACGCTGGACCCGTGAATCGTGAGCACCCAGCTATGACTTACCGCACTCGTGCAAAATAATAAAACACGGTAAATATATTACTTACACGTGCGTTTTATTTTGCAAGCGGCGCGAAAAAAATTAAAAAGGGAATGCAACACGAGGACTTCCCACGAGGTCACCAATCCTAGTACTACTCTCGCCCAAGCACGCTTAACTTCGGAGTTCTGATGGGATCCGGTGCTTTAGTGCTGGTATGATCGCATCCGACATGTTACCCCGGTCTTCGTCCCTTATCCTTGCCCCTCCCAGCTCCACTACAAAGACGATTGTACATTGCTTTGGCCGCTCCCTCTCAACTATGGAGACGAGTTTAACGCGGTTTCCACCCCTCCCTCTCAACCGCACCAGTGCACGCTTGCCGCGCCACAACGCCGACGCTGGACCCGTGAATCGTGAGCACCCAGCTATGACTTACCGCACTCGTGCAAAATAATAAAACACGGTAAATATATTACTTACACGTGTGTTTTGTTTTGCAAGCGGCGCGAAAAAAATTAAAAAGGGAATGCAACACGAGGACTTCCCAGGAGGTCACCCATCCTAGTACTACTCTCACCCAAGCACGCTTTACTTCGGAGTTCTGATGGGATCCGGTGCTTTAGTGCTGGTATGATCGCATCCGACATGTTACCCCGGTCTTCGTCCCTTATCCTTGCCCCTCCCAGCTCCACTACAAAGACGATTGTACATTGCTTTGGCCGCTCCCTCTCAACTACGGAGACGAGTTTAACGCGGTTTCCACCCCTCCCTCTCAACCGCACCAGTGCACGCTTGCCGCACCACAACGCCGACGTTGGACCCGTGAATCGTGAGCACCCAGCTATGACTTACCGCACTCGTGCAAAATAATAAAACACGGTAAATATATTACTTACACGTGCGTTTTGTTTTGCAAGCGGCGCGAAAAAAATTAAAAAGGGAATGCAACACGAGGACATCCGGTGCTTTAGTGCTG
>NW_021270137.1:163696-164844 GCF_002162155.2 Triticum dicoccoides
TTTAGTGCTGGTATGATCGCATCCGACATGTTACCCCGGTCTTCGTCCCTTATCCTTGCCCCTCCCAGCTCCACTACAAAGACGATTGTACATTGCTTTGGCCGCTCCCTCTCAACTACGGAGACGAGTTTAACGCGGTTTCCACCCCTCCCTCTCAACCGCACCAGTGCACGCTTGCCGCGCCACAACGCCGACGCTGGACCCGTGAATCGTGAGCACCCAGCTATGACTTACCGCACTCGTGCAAAATAATAAAACACGGTAAATATATTACTTACACGTGCGTTTTTTTTTGCAAGCGGCGCGAAAAAAATTAAAAAGGGAATGCAACACGAGGACTTCCCAGGAGGTCACCCATCCTAGTACTACTCTCGCCCAAGCACGCTTAACTTCGGAGTTCTGATGGGATCCGGTGCTTTAGTGCTGGTATGATCGCATCCGACATGTTACCCCGGTCTTCGTCCCTTATCCTTGCCCCTCCCAGCTCCACTACAAAGACGATTGTACATTGCTTTGGCCGCTCCCTCTCAACTACGGAGACGAGTTTAACGCGGTTTCCACCCCTCCCTCTCAACCGCACCAGTGCACGCTTGCCGCGCCACAACGCCGACGCTGGACCCGTGAATCGTGAGCACCCAGCTATGACTTACCGCACTCGTGCAAAATAATAAAACAGGGTAAATATATTACTTACACGTGCGTTTTGTTTTGCAAGCGGCGCGAAAAAAATTAAAAAGGGAATGCAACACGAGGACTTCCCAGGAGGTCACCCATCCTAGTACTACTCTTGCCCTCGGAGTTCTGATGGGATCCGGTGCTTTAGTGCTGGTATGATCGCATCCGACATGTTACCCCGGTCTTCGTCCCTTATCCTTGCCCCTCCCAGCTCCACTACAAAGACGATTGTACATTGCTTTGGCCGCTCCCTCTCAACTACGGAGACGAGTTTAACGCGGTTTCCACCCCTCCCTCTCAACCGCACCAGTGCACGCTTGCCGCGCCACAACGCCGACGCTGGACCCGTGAATCGTGAGCACCCAGCTATGACTTACCGCACTCGTGCAAAATAATAAAACACGGTAAATATATTACTTACACGTGCGTTTTGTTTTGCAAGCGGCGCGAAAAAAATTAAAAAGGGAATGCAA
>NW_021270138.1:0-2446 GCF_002162155.2 Triticum dicoccoides
CTGGTGGCCCTTATGCCTATCAAGAGGTGTGACTATGGTTCGAACATAGCCCCCAAGTGATACTGTGAGCTGTGCTCAAGGGATACCCATGTTTGAGCTGTGGTGTGCAGCAGACACGCTTTGGCCCCTTATGATAATATTGGCTTGATAGCCGGATTATCGAAGTAACCAGAGCTGTGCTCTTATGATAACATTGGCTTGATAGCCGTATTAATAAGGTAGTCACAGCTGTGATCAACCATATGATAAGCCAATAAGGCATGATACCTATGTTTGAACCGCGCGTCATGGCAGCAAGTTCTCTTTGGCAACCTTTAATTTTTCTGAGAACTCGAACTTGCGAGAGATGAATTCCTTTTTTGAACCGGAATTTTTAAACCGGATATTGAAAGCTTCAAAGTTTTGTGGTAGATAAATTTCCTTGAACCGGATTGTAAACCGGATATTTTGAGAGCTTCAGTGAGACTGACTTCCCTTGAGCCAGATTTTAAACCGGATATTCGAGAGCTTTAATGGTTCATGGGAGACAAATTTACCTTGATCCGGATGTTGAACCGGTTTTGAGAGCTTCAAAGCTTTGCGGGAGAAAGATGTCTCTTGAGCTGTATTTTAAACCGGAATCTTCATTTTGAACCGGAAATTTTTCTGACGGCCTTTAAATATTTGCCAATAAAGCAGTAGCCTCCAGGGCCGGGTTATCTTCCCTTCAATGACCCGGAGTTCTTGAATTTCATTGAGACAGGCTAACTTTGCCGAGCCATACCATTGTAGCCCCTGAGTCTCAAGATGACTCGAAGTGTTGGCTTGAGATTCTCCATATTTGACCATAGCAGAAGGTGTAAATCATTGGCGTTGATAGCGCGATGTGAATCCACAGAAGGTTGAGGTGACTGCGGCGGGTTATAAATGATCCCGTATGAATCGTGTCAGCAACTCGGCCAATGGTTCCTTCCAACTGACTGTTTGAAGTTAACCAAACCGTAGTGCGGCGACTTGCGTGCCTGCCCATTGAGCCATCCAGTGCAGATGGCAGCTAATAATACATGATAATTTGCCTTCAATTCGTTGGAAGAAAATCGGGCTTCCCAAGTAGTGACTTGCTCATACTCAATAAACAACTCATGCAGACAGGTGCGGCCCGATGTGTTGATGTAGACCAGGCCACGAGAGACAGACGGTCACTAGTAGAAAAGGGACCTAATATGAGACACATTAGTGCCGGTTTTATTTTGAGCCGGCACTAATGTGTCCAATAGTGCCGGTTCCAACGGCTAGCCGGCCGTTCTCATTAGTACCGGTTCATGGCGAACCTTTAGCACCGGTTCGTGCCACGAACCGGTACTAAAGAGGGTGGTGGCGGGGTGTTGTCAGTCTGGGGCCCCTCCAGCACCTTTAGTAGCGGTTCGTGGCACGAACCGGTACTAAAGGTCGACCTACATAAACCCTTCGTCCAGCCGAGCCACTTTGTTATTCCCCTTTCCCCTCACATCCTCTGTTCTTCCCCTCTCTTCCTCGAGCTCCTCACAAATTTTGCCCAAAATTTTGTCAAGATTTGAAGGCCCCCATCCATTCAAATGATCACAAAAGGTTAGCAACTTTGTCCTTTCAACTCTCATTGCTAGATTAGCTCTTGCAATGCTTTGTATAGTGATTAATTTGGGAGGAAATATATTTGCTAGTATTTGATTTATATGCAATTTGAGGTCAAAAATAACACTTAGTTTGCATATGTAGGTGTGGTTTACTTAGTGCCTTCTAAATCTCCGTCGTAACCACCGTCGATCGCCCGCACCGTCCCGTCACGAGCACCACCTTGTGGTGAGGCTCTTGTTCATGAATGTTTTACATTACCAAATTGATGTTTGTGTGGTTTGGATATATAGTTACTCGTATAATTATCTTACCCATTGTTGTTTGTTATACATAGTGCCATGGTTTTGATATCCGTCCCCGTCAGCCCTCGTCCTTGTTATGATTCGGATGTGGTATATTCTCTTTTAAAACTAGTTGTTGCATTTTGTGTTTATAACAAATTATGCCCATCAAGTTGACATAGATATTTTTATCTAGGAGGTATGTGAACCGGAAATTCCAACCGACCCTATTGTCGAGAGGTTAAATTTAGTTGAAAGAGAAAACGAGTATTTGAAAGAAAAATTGAAAAGAATTGAGGGGGAGAAGATGGAATTGGAGTTGCATGTTGCCGATGTCGTCGATGATCACAAGATCAAGATGGAGAAAATGAGGTTGAAGATTAGAAAGATTAGAAAATATGTCATTGATAGTGTGGCTTGGTATCATTATGCTGTTGGATCAATTGTTACCTTAGTTGCGATCTTCATCGCATTTGTTGTTGCATTTAAATTCTTTAGCTAGAGAGTTATTTATATGTTGCATTTAATTAAGTGTTGTATATGAGCTTTATGTATGAACTTGTATTAATTTG
>NW_021270139.1:0-1261 GCF_002162155.2 Triticum dicoccoides
TTGACTAAGTTGTGCGAACTCTTACGGGGTGGACTAGCAGATGTAGGGGATGTAGGTGTACCGGTCTACCCCACATGTAAGGTGCTAGTGCTTCTGAAAGACTATGTCTCGGTCATCCGTTTCTCAAACACCATGTAGTGCGAGAAAACAAACGGAGGCGATCGAGTCATGTGGGGAAAAGTGCGCAAACCTCTGCAGAGTAACAAACTAATCATGATTAGCCGTGTCCCCGGTTATGGACATTTTGAGTATCTAGTACTTGAATATCTTTGTGAATCTCAACATGTTACCTCTAATAAAAGCTATTGGGTTTTAATGAGTACTTTTAAATTGGGATTGAGGATGCTGTCAACCATTCTCAATGTTTAACAACCACCATGATAGTTAAACAAAATTATTCCTTTGATGTAGGGAAAAATTGGCTTTTCGCAAAACTGTAACCGTAGAGCTTTACCACCAGCCACATATGCATGTAGTATAGCCTATTCTTTCATTACTCTCTATGTGTTACATTGCCAGCATATTCCATGTGCTGACCCGTTTTCGGGCTGCAACTTTTCATGTTGCAGACTTTTCAGACGACGAGTAAGTGGTACGTTAGGGTTACGATTTCCTATACTCAACTTTGCCGTTGGTGTTGATGGGAATCCACAACCTTGTTGCTTCCGCTATATTTTGGATTGAGGTAATAGTTTTACGTTACTTTATACATGTGATTTACCTCTGTTATAAATCCTTCGAGTACTGTGTGTGTCAGCATACCGATCCAGGGATGACACGAAAGCACAGAGACTTGATCCATTCGGGTCGGGTCCCTACAAGATGGTATCAGAGCACATGTTGACTGTAGGACGTGACCCTAGAAACTGGCAAGCCAATAGCAAAGATTTTTCTCTACAACTTTCCCTTTCAAAAGATCTTTTACCTCTCTTCTCTTCTGAGCTTATTCAAAATTCTTTTTAGTGAGACCATACCCCTTTTCCCTTTTGACCACTCGAAGATTTGACTGATGAGACCACTCCAAGGAGACAAGATATCGGACAACTAAGACCATTTGGAATGAAGAGGATTTTACCGTGTAAATGGAAACTACAACTGTTGAAGACTCCGAAGACTTGGAGAATTTGAAGGCTCTGAAGAATTCCCAAATTTGTATGACCCAGGAAGGCTACCTTTATGGAACCTGGCAGACTATGGAAGTTATCAATACCGAGATCAAGGTGTATCGGAGAAAGACCGGAGCATGGAGAGTTAGTAACTC
>NW_021270140.1:0-1090 GCF_002162155.2 Triticum dicoccoides
TTGGATAAGCCATAGTTATTCTGTAGGATAGCATTTTGAATAGTGCCCATGTTGTCATTTGACTCCATTGAAACATCTTTGTTTTCAGATGGAACCCACGAGGCAGGTCGTGCGCCACACTGCGGCCATTGGTGCCTCAGGATCACCTGCTGTGCTAGCTGATATGATGACCTATCTGGGTTATCGCTGGCACCCTGAGTACACCGTCTACGAGGAGTACCAGGACTTTAACCAGGAGCAGTACCGTGCCATCGTCCACCTCTACTCTCGGGAGTATGAGTCCACTACCGTGCTGCACACCGCTCATGGTGTTGGAGTGACCATCGAGATGGCAGTCCACGATGCGGCTCATGCTGCTCTGACACGTCTTCGTGGAGAGTATCAGGCATTGGACACTTCCCCTTTCAGGCACATTCCTATCGCATCTGACGTTGGTGCGGAGGGATACTACATTGCCGCCTACTCCACCGTCACCCGAGAGCCTTTCCACCATCAGCGCCTGGTTCTGCATGCTGATGGGCTGGACCGAGCTAACAGAGCTCTTCGCCACGAGTTGTACACCACTCGTCAGCACCTTTACAGGGCTCTGACGCGGTTGCACCCCTTTGTCCGGTCTGGACAGCTACCGCGTTCTGCGATCTACCCAGCCAGGACCGTGATGCCCCACGGTGTCGGATGGCCAGAGGTGGGAGGCTACTCTCCCGCACTTGGTCCTCTTCTGCCACCTGAGCGTCGGATTCTACACCAGAGTATCCGCGGCCCCCAGGCCACTGACGTGGAGGACTATCCGTTGCCCCACTACCAGCTGTCAGGTTACAGCTACCTTCACAGTACCTCCTGGGACTGATGTAGTCTTGTTCATTAGTCTTAGATGCACTCGCGAGCCTGCGTGCCGCCTATGATGACTTAATCTATGTACTGAACTCTGTGTACTGAACTCTATGTCCGACCCCTTTTGTAAGTTATGCCGACTATCTATGTGGTATCTGTCGTGCTCCTTTTATTATGCATGTTTCATCATGAATGACTCTTGTCTATGCAAATTTCTCAATACTGAACTACCCCTGTTATATATTAACAGGATGGTTAG
>NW_021270141.1:0-1433 GCF_002162155.2 Triticum dicoccoides
GCTATAAGTTTAGCAGGGAGGTACCAAAGTAATCCAGGAATGGATCACTGGACAGCGGTCAAGAACATCCTGAAATACCTGAAAAGGACTAAGGATATGTTTCTTGTATATGGAAGTGACAAAGAGCTCATCGTAAAAGGTTACGTTGATGCAAGCTTTGACACTGATCCGGACGATTCAAAATCGCAAACCGGATACGTGTTTACATTAAACGGTGGAGCTGTCAGTTGGTGCAGTTCTAAACAAAGCGTCGTAGCGGGATCTACATGTGAAGCGGAATACATAGCTGCTTCGGAAGCAGCAAATGAAGGAGTCTGGATGAAGGAGTTCATATCCGATCTAGGTGTCATACCTTGTGCATCGGGTCAAATGAAAATCTTTTGTGACAATACTGGTGCAATTGCCTTGGCAAAGGAATCCAGATTTCACAAAAGGACCAAACACATCAAGAGACGCTTCAACTCCATCCGGGATCTAGTCCAAGTGGGAGACATAGAGATTTGCAAGATACATACGGATCTGAATGTTGCAGACCCGTTGACTAAGCCTCTTCCACGAGCAAAACATGATCAGCACCAAAGCTCCATGGGTGTTAGATTCATTACAGTGTAATCTAGATTATTGACTCTAGTGCAAGTGGGAGACTGAAGGAAATATGCCCTAGAGGCAATAATAAAGTTATTATTTATTTCCTTATAATCATGATATATGTTTATTATTCATGCTAGAATTGTATTTTCCGGAAACATAATACATGTGTGAATACATAGACAAATAGAGTGTCACTAGTATGCCTCTACTTGACTAGCTCGTTAATCAAAGATGGTTATGTTTCCTAACCATGAACAATGAGTTGTTATTTGATTAACGAGGTCACATCATTAGTAGAATGATCTGATTGACATGACCCATTCCATTAGCTTAGCACCTGATCGTTTAGTATGTTGCTATTGCTTTCTTCATGACTTATACATGTTCCTATGACTATGAGATTATGCAACTCCCGTTTACCGGAGGAACACTTTGGGTACTACCAAACGTCACAACGTAAATGGGTGATTATAAAGGAGTACTACAGGTGTTTCCAATGGTCGATGTTGGGTTGGCGTATTTCGAGATTAGGATTTGTCACTCCGATTGTCGGAGAGGTATCTCTGGGCCCTCTCGGTAATACACATCACATAAGCCTTGCAAGCATTACAACTAATATGTTAGTTGTGAGATGATGTATTACGGAACGAGTAAAGAGACTTGCCGGTAACGAGATTGAACTAGGTATTGGATACCGACGATCGAATCTCGGGCAAGTAACATACCGATGACAAAGGGAACAACGTATGTTGTTATGCGGTCTGACCGATAAAGATCTTCGTAGAATATGTAGGAGCCAATATGGGCATCCAGGTCCCGCTATTGGTTATTGACCAGAGACA
>NW_021270142.1:0-3701 GCF_002162155.2 Triticum dicoccoides
CGGCGCTGCGTGTGTCATACCCTTCTTGGAGGCGCCGCCTAGTGCGTTTGGGTGCTTGGTTAGAGAAACTGCAGGCGGAGGGGATGGGGCCAGTGGTAGCAGGTGGTGTTCGCGATGGAGGAGCGGCGTGGCATCTGCCACGTCGACATCGGTGGGTCTCAGCGGCATGGAGCATCGGGGTCTCGCCGGTGGGCGTGTTATGATGGACAAGCGCAGGATGGTGGCGTTGTCTGGCGTCCTGGTGGCGTCGACGCCAGCTAGACCCGGCAAGGTAGATGCAGCAGTACAACACAGAAGATGGATTGGTGGCAGGTGGCTGCGTGGCCTCATACCCGGCAGGCGTCCTGATTGAGGAGTGCGCCGGACTGGTGGGTGCCCCATACCCGGCAGACGTCTTGGTTGGGATGTCAGGTCTTAGATATTAGGTTTGGCTGCGAGGTCTATTTGGTATTAGGCCCAGACTATTAGCATCCTTTCATCAACTGGATAGGAATAGCGACACATGTGGTCTAGACGGTGGTTTTAGTCTTACTATTGTATGACTTTGTAAGGTCTTATGTGAATAATTAATAAAATGACTGCTTGCATCATCCAAATCAGAGGCCGGGGTCTTCCTCCTTTTAAATAAAGCAAAGAAAAAGATGGAACCTTGCGTATTCTATGTGGTCCAGGATTTATGCCAGTTATACATAAAGAAAGAGTGCAAGTTAAATGTGAGAGCGTTGCTGGTTTAAAGAAGACCATGCAAGTGCATGCACGCACAAAACAAGGAAAGATTTGTTTGTTTTCTAACCAACGTGCAAAAGAATATCATGGATGCCTTTGGAGAAATAATGGAACGTGGAAACCATGGAGGAAAGATAGGAAGAGGAGCAGTATTCACGTACATGCTACAGATACGTTTCCAAGTCAACCAACTGTGTACATTTGGAAAAGAAAAGTAGAAATAGAAGACCAGAACGTACACGCCAATGAGATCAGCTGCGGTGCAATAAATCATGCGAAGGACGATAATTCAATTACTCCCTCCGTCTTATAATACTTGTCATCAAAATAGATAAAAATGAATGTATGTAGAACTAAAATACGTCTAGATACATCTCCTTTTATCCATTTTGATGACAAGTATTTCCGACGGAGGAAGTACGTAAGATGGCCTGGGTGCCTTCTTTTTTTTGGCCGACCTCGTATGAGTCGGTTTGTATCCTAGGCTATATATTATTTGCTATCTGAGACTTTTAGGGTTGGAGCTTATTTTCTTTAGAGTTACACATACTATGAAGCGGCCCTCTGGGTGTTCATCTTGTTTATTATTGTGAGATTTTCTATCAAGAAAATTACACCTTGGCGAGAAGATTCTTGTGATCGAGAGTTTACTAAGTATTGGCTTGAGGTCCGTCGGCGACGACGGATTGCGTGCTGGTGACGTCTACGCCGATGAGAGGTGCCTTGTTTGCCGAGGTATTGCTTATCAGTTGTTAACACAGTTTCAGGTTGCGTGTATCGCTCGCGTAATTGAAAACTTGATGAAATTTAGTCGCGGTTGTTGCATCGTAAAAGATCGGGCCAAATTAGCAGTGCGTTCGAGGTCGTGCCCTTATCAGATTCGTTCAACAACAATGGCTTCACTTCTGATGAGCCACCTGGAGGTCCGCAAAGCTGCATATCAGTGATATAGCCGCGTCGAGCTCCGGTGAGGATGTGATCCGTCATTTTTTTTCTTCGGTGGCTGATGTGGTGGTGCCGAAGGGAGGCGACAGGCGTTGGTGTCAAGTTCAGAGACGTTATGTTGTCTTTTTAGTTTTGTCATGCCGGTATTTACGTGACTTGTATTTTAATTTTTATGATACGAACGAGACACATATTACCATGAAAAAAATGTTGTGTCCAGCTACGATGCATTCATGTATATGCATCCTCTCGGTGTCCATACGTAGTGTGTACATTTTCCAGCTTGCGGTCTCGCTCGCCGGCCCTCGTGTATACTCGGCGGCCGTTGAACGGAGTGACTCAGCATGCGAGATGCACGGCTTGAGCAACATCCGTCGTAGGACCTTGCACGCGAACCCTTCCCAGCCACACAAGTAACGAGCGTGCGTACGTATACATGCTACACGCGCGCACTGCAGCTGGCGTTCAAACAAACGCACCAGCCAATCTCTCCCTTTTTATACATTAGTAGAAAAACGGTCAAACGTGAAGCACATTAGTGCCGGTTTGTATTTGAGCCGGCACAAATGTATACATTAGTGCCGGTTCCAACGGCTAGCCAGGCCGTTCTCATTAGTACCGGTTCGTGGCTAACCTTTAGCACCGATTCGTGCCACGAACCAATACTAATGAGAGTGGTGGCAGGATGTTGTCAGTCTGGACCCCCTCCAGCACCTTTAGTACCGGTTCTTGGCACGAACCGGTACTAAAGGTCGTCCTACATAAACCCTTCGTCCACCCGAGCTCGCTCTGTTCTTCTCCTTTCCCCTCTCCTCTCTGTTCTTCCCCTCTTCCTCTCGAGCTCATCACACATTTTGCCCAATATTTGTCAAGATTTGAAGGCCCCCATCCATTCAAATGATCACAAAGGTTAGCAACTTTGTCCTTTCATCTCTCATTGCTAGATTAGCTCTTGCAATGCTTTATATAGTTATTAATTTGTGAGTTTAGTAATTTGGGAGGAAATATATATATGTGCTAGTATTTGATTTATACGCAATTTGAGGTTAAAATAACACTTAGTTTGCATATGTAGGTGTGGTTTACTTAGTGCCTTCTAAATCTCCGTCGTAACCACCGTTGATCGCCCGCACCGTCCCGTCGCCGGCACCACCTTGTGGTGAGCCTCTTGTTCATGAAATTTTATATAAAAAATTGATGTTTGTGTGATTTGGATATATAGTTACTCGTATAATAATTATCTTACCCGTACGTTCTTTGTTATACATAGTGCCATGGTTTTGATATCCGTCCCCGTCGGCCCTCGTCCTTGTTATGATTCGGATGTGGTATATTCTCTTTTAAAACTATTTGTTGCATTTCGTGTTTATGACAAATTATGCCCATCAAGTTAACATAGATATTTTTATCTAGGAGGTATGTGAACCGGAAATTCCAACCGACCCTATTGTCGAGAGGTTAAATTTAGTTAAAAGAGAAAACGAGTACTTGAAAGAAAAATTGAAAAGAATTGAGGGGAAGAAGATGGAATTGGAGTTGCATGTTGCCGATGTCGTCGATGATCACAAGATCAAGAAGGAGAAAAATGCGCTTGAAGATTAGAAAGATTAGAAAATATGCCATCGATAGTGAGGCTTGGTATCATTATGCTGTTGGATCAATTGTTACCTTAGTTGCGATCTTGATCGCATTTGTTATTGCATTTAAATGCTTTAGCTAGAGAGTTATTTGTTTGTTGCATTTAAGTGTTGTATGAACTTTATGTATGAACTTGTATTAATTTGGTCTATTCGGTGTTGTGTAATGAAGATGAGCCGGCAATGGATGTACGATGACCGATGCTCTCCCCAGTTCGTTGAGGGCGTTCATACTTTTCTGCTTGCGGCTGAGGCAAACAAGCGGGCGGATGGTTTTATGCCTTGTCCATGTGCTGGCTGTAAGAATGGTCGCAATTACTCTATGTCAAGAACCATTCACGTCCACCTGTTTGAGTCCGGTTTCATGCCCCACTATAATGTTTGGACCAAGCA
>NW_021270143.1:0-1327 GCF_002162155.2 Triticum dicoccoides
GCATCGTCACCTCGTCCTTTGCCAGTGCCCGCTTATTCCGTAGTCCCTGTTTCGAGTTGCAAATATTAGCAACAGAACCAGTATCAAATACCCAGGTGCTACTGCGAGCTCTAGTAAGGTACACATCAATAACATGTATATCACATATACCTTTGTTCACCTTGCCATCCTTCTTATCCGCCAAATACTTGGGACAGTTCCGCTTCCAGTGACCAGTCTGCTTGCAGTAGAAGCACTCAGTTTCAGGCTTAGGTCCAGACTTGGGTTTCTTCTCTTGAGCAGCAACTGGCTTGCTGTTCTTCTTGAAGTTCCCTTTCTTCTTTCCTTTGCCCTTTTTCTTGAAACTAGTGGTTTTGTTAACCATCAACACTTGATGCTCCTTTTTGATTTCTACCTCCGCAGCTTTCAGCATTGCGAAGAGCTCGGGAATAGTCTTGTTCATCCCTTCTATATTATAGTTCATCACGAAGCTCTTGTAGCTTGGTGGCAGTGATTGGAGAATTCTGTCAATGACGCAATCATCCGGAAGATTAACTCCCAATTGAATCAAGTGATTATTATACCCAGACATTTTGAGTATATGCTCACTGACAGAACTATTCTCCTCCATCTTGCAGCTATAGAACTTATTGGAGACTTCATATCTCTCAATTCAGGCATTTGCTTAAAATATTAACTTCAACTCCTGGAACATCTCGTATGCTCCATGACGTTCAAAACGTCGTTGAAGTCCCGATTCTAAGCCGTAAAGCATGGCACACTGAACTATCGAGTAGTCATCAGCTTTGCTCTGCCAGACGTTCATAACATCTGGTGTTGCTCCAGCAGCAGGCCTGGCACCCAGCGGTGCTTCCAGGACGTAATTTTTCTGTGCAGCAATGAGGATAATCCTCAAGTTACGGACCCAGTCCGTGTAATTGCTACCATCATCTTTCAACTTTGCTTTCTCAAGGAACGCATTAAAATTCAACGGAACAACAGCACAAGCCATCTATCTACAATCAACATAAACAAGCAAGATACTATCAGGTACTAAGTTCATGATAAATTTAAGTTCAATTAATCATATTATTTAAGAACTCCCACTTAGATAGACATCCCTCTAATCCTCTAAGTGATTACGTGATCCAAATCAACTAAACCATGACCGATCATCACGTGAGATGGAGTAGTTTTCAATGGTGAACATCGTTATGTTGATCATATCTACTATATGATTCACGCTCGACCTTTCGGTCTCCGTGTTCCGAGGCCATATCTGCATATGCTAGGCTCGTCAAGTTTAACCTGAGTATTCTGCGTGTGCAAAAACTGGCTTGCACCCGTT
>NW_021270144.1:0-1671 GCF_002162155.2 Triticum dicoccoides
GGTGCGGCGGCGGCGTGACAACTTATGACCAGAACTCGAAACTCTAAAAGACTAGACTCTAAGACCAGCAACTAGACACGACGATGCAACCGCAAATTCAACAAAGCAAAACCCTAAAAAGATTATGCAAGGCTCAGATTGGTTCGGATATGATGAACTAACCCTAATTTTTTTTTGTGGCTTTTTCGTGGACTATAGGTATGAAGAACAGACTCGATCTAAACTACGAAAAACTGTAAAATCTCACCGAGCAACCTGGAAATCTGATACCACTTGATAGAGGCAAAGGTGTCCCGTCTTTCGATGAGATGGTGGATTTCGCTTTGGTGGAAGTCGACTTTGACGATCCGACTACGAACGTGCGAGGACGTCGCGCCTTAGCAATTGCTAAACCAACTCCGAGAGGTTATTGACCACGCCGGGCACGATCAACCTGACCACGAGGGTCTGTTTCCTGCGAGCAAACGAAGAACAAGCAAGAAACTAAGATTGCAATCTGGATATTGCGAATATAAGATGAAAGCTTTATTGATCAAGGTGGGGTTCTGTGACGCCTTTGTCTGGTCGTTGAACACAAACGAAGTACGCGAAGTTGCAGCTATGGCGAACTTTTAATCTAAACAAAACTCAAAGTCTAAACGATGCCCTAAGGGCTGTATATATGGAGGAAGAGGGGGGAATTTCGTGGCCCTTGGTGGAGGGGTCCGAAATCAACCCTATCTCTTGTTTCCCCACACATACGGACTCGAAAAATAGCCTATACTTATGTATTTCGAAATTACATGGGCCTGGCCCAATAATAAGGTGACGCAGCACCTAAAATAGCCTCGGGGCGAAATTTATGAAGTGGCATCTTGTATATTTCGTCCAAGGCTTCATGCACCCATTATGGTGGCTTCAAAGTCCTGAAATCATCACTTGTAACTCCGTTCTTGTTCCCCTTGCGCATGCCATCATCTCCATGCTTGTTCTTGCTCCAATGTTCATCCTTCTCCAAGCTAGGCCCTTCATTTGTAAGCAAAACAAATGTATCCAATTTAGGCAGCATCATATTCTCATGAATATTAGAATCATTACCAAGAAACGAAAGTACCTGGTAATTTAGTTGGCGTGCACGAGCTCTAGTAACTGGTCCAGTATGTATAGCAGCAGGGGCTGTGGGTGTAACAATTGTATTGATGTCCTCATCAGGTCGGATCTTTTCCAAGGGGGAGGGGATGATGTGGAGCATCCTACGGTCATCACCATGTCAAGAGTCCGTTTGGCAAGTGACACGTGCGACCTTTACTTCTCATACATAAAGGTGAATCTTCTCCTTTACATGTGTTCACTTAACCCCTTCGAGGATGGTATACTACTTGACACTCCACTCGTGTGCATGCATAGGTATTGCCGGAGCTTCACGGATGACAAGGAGGAGTGCAAGCACCAAGGAACAACTACACCATCCACGAGGGAAGCATGGAAGAGAAGACGGAAGAAGAAGGAGCTGCGGAGTCTTCAGCGACCGGACGACCTAAAGCCTCCGGACGTCTGACAAGTCCTAGCACACGGACGACCGACACCGACCGGACGACCGGTGCAACGGCGACAAAACGATATTTACGGAAGTCCGAAGACTTCCGGACGTCCGGACCGTCCCGAGCTTCCGGACGTCCGACCCCCACCGGA
>NW_021270145.1:0-2073 GCF_002162155.2 Triticum dicoccoides
GGGGTCGTGGGGAGGGGGGAGAGAAGTGGGGGTCGGCTAGGGTTCGGTCGGGGAGTGGGGGGGTTAAGGGAGTGAGGGGGCCGGATGGGCCGGTGGGCTGGCCGGATGGGTCGTTTGGCCCAGTTGGCCAGGGGGTTTTCCCCTCCCCTTATTTATTTTGTTTGTTTTCTTTTCTTATTTTTCTTTTCTGTTTTAATTCATTTTAATAACTTAGACCTTTTATAAAAGGTGTTTACTCCACCATAATTACCGATGCAATATTTGGCAACCCCTGAACATTTTAGTTTTAATTTTTGAAAACTTTTATTGCTAAAATTTATTGCTATCGTAAGTCAACCCCGATCATAAATTTGAATTAGAATTTCGAGACAGTTTTGAATTAACCCGTGGTTAACTACAGTGACAAAGGTGACGTGGCACCATCAACGTGAGATTACTGTAGCATGATTACTCGGGCGTCACAATTCTCCTCCGCTACAAGAAATCTCGTCCCGAGATTTAAGCAGGGGAGTAGGGGGGGGGGCTTGCTGGTAGCGAGAAACCTAATGAGCCTTCTCGGTCTTGGTTGTCCTTTCGAAGAGGTTGATCCCTTTCGTTGATGTCTTCATTTCTCTGCTTCAAATCACCATGATCAACTCGTCATCCTTTCTTCGAGATCTCCATCGTACTTACGATAGAATAAGGCGGGGTTATTCCGAGAGAATGAACGTCGGCAAGGTTGACTATCGGGTCGACAACATCGAGGAAGGTGGCGGAAAGTAACTCTCGAATCGAATCCTAAGAAATTATCGAGAGCAAAGTAAGGAGGTAACCTGGAAAGTTTCGAGCGGGCAGGCAATCGTTTGATGCCTGTAATAGGGCGTGAAAGGGTCAAAACAACGGGAATAAGTATTGTGTCCGATATCAGACCTGAAGGTGGCTCGTGAATTACATACGAGGTCACGCGTGAGGAACCACCTTGGAAACAGGGGGTGTAGGAGAGTCAGGTTTCGATCCTGGGACCTGTGGGTTATGGGCCCACCATGTGGGTTAAGAGTAGGAAGGGAGGTAACGTCTTGCACGATCATGTAAGCAAGGCATGTCAGAGGATAGCCTGTCAGTTATGTCGGCAACAACGTCGGTACCAAGGGCGAGGGACGAAGAGAACCATTTTCCTGCTCGTTGAACGAGGCGGACCAATAGGCAAAGTTCTCATCCATCGGCGGTTACCGGAAGTCATCAATAGTAGAAACAGGGTTACACCAGACAGGAAGGTACACCGAGGTGTTTACCTAAGCAGGGGATTACCACTGCTCGGTTAAGTAGTTTACAAGTAAGTTTGAACAAAACAATGGGAATGAAAATGTGCTTAAACACGTATAACAGGGGTATATCCTTCCCAAGGACAAGCAGAGCATGATATCCATGACAGGATATTATGTAGAAAACTCCTTAGGTAGGGGAGAGAAATTTCATGATATTACCCATACAACGGTGTTTGGATAATTGAGCAGGAAACATTTAACATTGGGCTTCAAATGTTCTTGTTGAAAATTGGAGTACCATAGACATGCTTCGAGATAGCATTGACATGGTCTTCAAGCAAAAGGTCAGACTTTGGATATAGGAAGGATCCATTAGGAACAACTTGTAGGATAAGTCTTACAATTTCCTCGGGGAAGAATGGCTAAACTTGCTAAAAAGGATACTACAATAATAGGTCCTCCACCCAGGGGGGGTGCTAGGCATGACATCATGTTACCGGGTCATCAAAGGACAAACAACATAACTCTTGGAAAGTTGTCCCAACCATCATATCTGACCGAGATTCAGATCCAATTGGTGTCATGATGCCTCAAACTCAGGATGTCCGAGAAGAAAAGGCGCAACACAAATCATTGAAATGGCATTGCAAGATTCTCGGGAAATGAACTATGGGAGCGGGTTCCTGAAACAATAGTTCATCATTAAACCAAGGAGAGGTGAGGAGGTGGCTGATTGACTCAGCGACAATTCATTGAGATTTTCAAAAGATGGATTTCCACAATAATGTGAACAAGAAGATGACATTTGTCAGATCAAATGGTATAATAT
>NW_021270146.1:0-1007 GCF_002162155.2 Triticum dicoccoides
CCAAGAAAAGATACTCGGTCGGTGCAAAAGGTGCACTTCCCAAGGTTACCAAACAAACGTGCATCACGTAGAGCAATAAAAACAGCACGTAAATGTTCCAAATGTTCTTCCAAAGATCTGCTATAAATCAGTATGTCATCAAAGTAAACTACCACAAATCGTCCAATGAAAGCACGTAAAACTTCGTTCATTAATCTCATGAAAGTACTAGGTGCATTAGTTAACCCAAAAGGCATGACTAACCACTCATATAATCCAAACTTAGTTTTAAATGCTGTTTTCCATTCATCTCCCAATTTCATACGAATTTGATGGTAGCCACTATGCAAATCAACTTTGGAGAATATTGTAGAGCCACTCAATTCATCAAGCATATCATCTAGCCTAGGAATAGGATGACGATAACGAATAGTAATATTATTAATGCCTCTACAATCAACACACATACGTGATGTACCATCATTTTTCGGCACTAGAATAATAGGAACAGCACAAGGACTAAGGGATTCGCGTATATAACCTTTGTCGAGAAGCTCTTGTACTTGGCGCATAATCTCCTTCGTCTCCTCTGGATTGGTACGGTATGGTGCACGGTTTGGCAGTGAAGCACCGGGAATTAAGTCAATCTGATGCTCAATCCCTCGAATAGGCGGTAATCCCGGTGGCACGTTGATGAGGACATGACTACCTTGGATATGACCAAAAATATTGCATATATGCATATTTGTCAGGTGATTTCTAGTGCAAACTATTCAATAATCTATTTATGTTATCCAGAACAAAAATACTTCACACACTTTTGTGTTTTGTCTAATTGCAGGTGTATGGGACATTTGTACAATCCACATATGAAGATAAGGAAGAAAGAGATGTTTATTTGCTGTCCAAAAAGTTCTTTCACGTCACTTTTGGCCCAAGAGAAGATAGAGTCCAAGTCTCTCACGTTCTGGATTCAGATTCGGACTGCACAGACATACCTGACTCAAAACACACACAAGTTTTTCATA
>NW_021270147.1:0-1443 GCF_002162155.2 Triticum dicoccoides
AGGCCACATGTGCCCGTGGACGAGGGCACGTCCTTTGCGAGGTAGACATATCCTTGTTCACCCCAGTCGTTGCTCCATGAGTTCTTGGCAATCCAGTACTTGTTTCCCTCGCCAGGACCCTCGCAGTAGCCGACGATGGTGACGGCGTGGTTCACATTGGCGGAGCAGGGGCCACGGTAGATGCCGCCGGAGTAGAACTGGAACTGAAAACCGCTGGCGTCAATGTAGACCGTCACGGGCTGCATGGCCACGGCAATCGCCAGCTGACCTTCGTTGTTGGGTGGCACGGCCTTGAAGCCCTTGAGGGACGCCTGTTGGTCGAAGAGGAGCTTGTCCATGTCGCACTTTCCCTGGAATCCGGCGTATGGGTACCTCTCCTCCGACGTGATGCCACCACGTGCGGCCACAAGGGCCATAGCCGAGTCTGAGTGGCCGCCGCCGCAGCCGCCGCTCCGTGTGTCGCAATCCACGAGTACCTGCTCGGACAGCGACACCAGCTCCCCTGTCCTAATCTTGTTCATGCCTTCGATCGCCGCCACCGCCGCGAATGCCCAGCATGATCCTGCCATATTACAATTTTATCCATCCGCACGACGACACGAGTAATTCATTGAGCAACCATGACCATGCATGAGTATATAACTAAATCTGCTAGTAGAAAGTATAGCTTGACCACTTACCACAAGTGCCTTGATTCTTGACGCCGGTGACAGCGCCGCTGGAGCGCCAGTCAACGCAGCAGGGCTTGAAGGAGTGGTAGGGGAGGTAGGTGGGTGACGTGGCATTGAAGCTGGTGGTGTTGAGCCCGGTGAACTGCTGGATGACCTCCCTGGGGCTGAGGTCGCCGAACCTGTTCATACGGACCCCGCCCGAGCCACGGACCTGAAACCCAGTGGGTCGGAACCCGCGACCGACGGCGGTGCCAGGATTCTGTTGGTCGAATTGGCCGATGGCGTTGGTGTTGTTCTTGAAGACTTGGAACCGCATCTCCTCCTCCTCATGGCACGAGTAGTGCTTTGAGTACTTGATCACCCACTTGGAGAACCTCTCCCTCACCTCGGACTCCGGCAGCTCAAACGGCGGGGGCGGCGGCGGTGGGTATTTTGCCGCAGCAAGCCATGCCTGCAGGAAAGTGGTGAGGCACAAGAGTAGGACAAGGTAAGGCGTGGAGGAAGCCATCTTGATTAGCTCAGGTTGTATCCTTGTCTGGAATACATGCACCGGACCTCATGCTTATATAGGCGGGCGCCTAGCTAGTTCCATCGCAGCAGCACGTCGTGGGTGGCTGATGTACTGTAGCAGGGTTTTTTTTTCAAACGAGATTTTTGGAAATTCGCGAAAAAATGAAATACCGTCTGAAAAAATCAAATTGTTTTGAATTTAAATAAGTGAACAAGGTCAAAGAGAAAATGTATGCACACGTGTTAATAACTTGCTTAGTGG
>NW_021270148.1:0-1221 GCF_002162155.2 Triticum dicoccoides
ATGACGCTAGGGTTATAAAGGAAGCTTGTATGTGGTTACCGAATGTTGTTCGGAGTCCCGGATGAGATCCCGGACGTCACGAGGAGTTCCGGAATGGTCCGGAGGTAAAGATTTATATATAGGAAGTCCTGTTTCGGCCATCGGGACAAATTTCGGGGTCATCGGTATTGTACCGGGACCACCGGAAGGGTCCCGGGGGCCCACCGGGTGGGGCCACCTGCCCCGGGGGGCCACATGGGCTGTAGGGGGTGCGCCTTGGCCTACATGGGCCAAGGGCACCAGCCCCTAGAGGCCCATGCGCCAAGATAAAGGAAAAAGGGGAGAGTCCTAAAGGGGGAAGGCACCTCCGAGGTGCCTTGGGGAGGATGGACTCCTCCCCATCCTTAGCCGCACCCCTTCCTTGGAGGAGGGGGCAAGGCTGTGCCTCCCCCCTCTCCCTTGGCCCTATATATAGTGGGGAAAAGGAGGAGCAATCATACCTAAGGCCTTTGGTTGCCTCCCTCTCCCTCCCGTGACACATCTCCTCTCCCGTAGGTGCTCGGCGAAGCCCTGCGGGATTGCCACGCTCCTCCACCACCACCACGCCGTTGTGCTGCTGCTGGATGGAGTCTTCCTCAACCTCTCCCTCTCTCCTTGCTGGATCAAGGCGTGGGAGACATCGTCGAGCTGTACGTGTGTTGAACGCGGAGGTGCCGTCCGTTCAGCACTAGGATCATCGGTGATCTGAATCACGACGAGTACGACTCCATCAACCCCGTTCACTTGAACGCTTCCTCTTAGCGATCTACAAGGGTATGTAGATGCACTCTCCTTTCTACTCGTTGCTGGTCTCTCCATAGATAGATCTTGGTGTTACGTAGGAAAATTTTGAATTTCTGCTACGTTCCCCAACAGTGGCATCATGAGCTAGGTCTATTGCGTAGATTCTTTGCACGAGTAGAACACAAAGTAGTTGTGGGCGTCGATATTGTTCAATATGCTTGCCGTTACTAGTCTTATCTTGATTCGGCGGCATCGTGGGATGAAGCGGCCCGGACCAACCTTACACGTACGCTTACGTGAGACCGGTTCCACCGACAAACATGCACTAGTTGCATAAGGTGGCTGGCGGGTGTCTGTCTCTCCCACTTTAGTCGGATCGGATTCGATGAAAAGGGTCCTTATGAAGGGTAAATAGCAATTGGCATATCACGTTGTGGTTCATGCGTAGGTAAGAAACGT
>NW_021270149.1:0-1248 GCF_002162155.2 Triticum dicoccoides
CATACCCTTGTAGATCGCTAAGCAGAAGCGTTCAAGTGAACGGGGTTGATGGAGTCGTACTCGTCGTGATTCAGATCACCGATGATCCTAGTGCCGAACGGACGGCACCTCCGCGTTCAACACACGTACAGCTCGACGATGTCTCCCACGCCTTGATCCAGCAAGGAGAGAGGGAGAGGTTGAGGAAGACTCCATCCAGCAGCAGCACAACGGCGTGGTGGTGATGGAGGAGCGTGGCAATCCTGCAGGGCTTCGCCAAGCACCTACGGGAGAGGAGGAGGTGTCACGGGAGGGAGGGAGGCGCCAAGGGCTCAGGTATGGATGCCCTCCCTCCCCTCCACTATATATAGGGGCAGGGGAGAGGGGGGAGGCGCAGCCTTGCCCCCTCCTCCAAGGAAGGGGTGCGGCTAAGGATGGGGAGGAGTCCATCCTCCCCAAGGCACCTCGGAGGTGCCTTCCCCCTTTAGGACTCTCCCCTTTTTCCTTTATCTTGGCGCATGGGCCTCTAGGGGCTGGTGCCCTTGGCCCATATAGGCCAAGGCGCACCCCCTACAGCCCATGTGGCCCCCGGGGCAGGTGGACCCACCCGGTGGGCCCCCGGGACCCTTCCGGTGGTCCCGGTACAATACCGATGACCCCGAAACTTGTCCCGATGGCCGAAACAGGACTTCCTATATATAAATCTTTACCTCCGGACCATTCCGGAACTCCTCATGACGTCCGGGATCTCATCCGGGACTCCGAACAACATTCGGTAACCACATACAAACTTCCTTTATAACCCTAGCGTCATCGAACCTTAAGTGTGTAGACCCTAAGGGTTCGGGAGACATGTAGTCATGACCGAGATGTTCTCCGGTCAATAACCAACAGCGGGATCTGGATACCCATGTTGGCTCCCACATGTTCCACGATGATCTCATCGGATGAACCACGATGTCAAGGACTCAATCGATCCCGTATACAATTCCCTTTGTCTAGCGGTATGGTACTTGCCCGAGATTCGATCGTCGGTATACCGATACCTTGTTCAATCTCGTTACCGGCAAGTCTCTTTACTCGTTCCGTAACACATCATCCCGTGATCAACCCCTTGGTCACATTGTGCACATTATGATGATGTCCTACCGAGTGGGCCCAGAGATACCTCTCCGTTTACACGGAGTGACAAATCCCAGTCTCGATTCGTGCCAACCCAACAGACACTTTCGGAGATACCCGTAGTGTACCTTTATAGTCACCCAGTTA
>NW_021270150.1:0-2535 GCF_002162155.2 Triticum dicoccoides
CCCCAGAATCAGTCGCGTGCACTTTACGTTTTCGGCCATAACTTTTGCTCCTGGAGTCCGATTTTCGCGTTCTTTAGCTCGTTGAGTAGCTATTGACATCCCCCATCCACCTAGATAGGTTCCAACACCATTTGACTCCATCAAAAATTTGGCATTTTGGCATCTTTGCATAGTGCCATCCACCATATCATATGCAAAACCACCATCGCTTTCCGCAACCTAACCCGTTTTGTACCCATATAGCATTTGTGGTTGCTTGAGTGGTGAATTGAGTCTCCTAAAGTGTTTCGGCTACTTAGGGACGGTCGCTTCATCATCAACCACCACCCCCACTTCCGCCTTGCTAACTCCGGAACCACCTACGCATTCCGCTACCACCATTTGACATTTTCCTTGAGATTTTGAGTTTGCGATTTTTTTACCGTTTCCTAAGGTGTTTCGGCTACTTAGGGACGGGTCTACATCATCTTGGTATCTACATCAAGAACACCACCACTCATCATCGCCGCGAGGTCGTCATCGACATCGACCACTTCACCAATTTGACACCCTAACCGTAAGCAAGAACGGTACCCTCTATGTCATCTTGGTATTGTGGTATCCTATCTTTGTACATTCTTGCCATTACATTGTTAACCCCTTAGCCCATTTTGCGTCACTTTCCTATCGAGATTAGCCATTTGAGTATTGCCAACAACGTTACTTGTGCACATTAGTGATCCATACCTTCCATTGCATACATACCATATCATATTGGTATCATCTTGGTATCATCATATCATCCCTTGTGTCACAAGATTGTTCCCGCATATACACAATTGCTATCTTGGTTTGAGCATTTCGCATAAGTGGCCATATAAAAAAAAAAGAGAATAAGCTTTTAAGCAAAAAAAGAGAGAGCAAAGAGCTCGTGAGCAAAAGCCATAGCATCATACCACTTTGCACATAAGATTGTCATATCTGATCATCTTGGATCATCTTGAGAAGAGCATCGGGAACATCATACACATAGCATACTTGGGATTGAAAGCTCATACATTTTGCATCTTCTAGGTTGTGCACAAGTGTCGTATCCGCCTATTGAGCAATCGTGCTAGCGTCTCTCTTGAGTTGTGCAACACGAGCGTTTTCTGTGGATTCCACATTTTGTGCTCATTCCTTGGTTGCACGACCCCGTTTATCTATCCGTGTGTGTGTTTCCGTGTGCCACATATTGCTATTGGTCTACTTGTTTCACTTGTGAATTTGTGAATCTTTTCCAACATTATTGACTCTTGCTAACATTTTGCATCAAATTTTTGTGCCACTATCCTCACCGAGCTCCACTATAAGCTTTACTTGATAGGTGTGAGTGAACAAGTCCGGTACCAATTCCACTATTCTTCCATCTCACATTGAGTGAAACGGGATACATCCTCAACTTTGGGAAAAGGTAACTTGGTATTTTTTATCTCATTTCCTACTCACCTCTACTCGAGTCTTGTGATGGATAGGCAAGGCATTTCATCTCCGGTCTTCAACGAAAACGACTTCGTGAACAACTACATCACCAAAACGTCCATCTTCGGACTACAAATGCGAGGCATTGAGCGACTCACCGCCGACATTCATCAATTTGAAGCACGAACAAGAGACTACCTCGACACCAAGTTGGCTGAACAAAGGGATCAAGTACAAGACATGATGGCCAACTACAAGTCTTCTTCCCCTTCGTCATCCTCAAGGCGGCGGCACTCAAGTGGCCAATCTTCGGAACGTCATCGAGCTCAAGCACTACAACACCATCAAGATGAAGATGCTCGTGATGCGTACACCTACAAGTCCCAAAAAGCTCTACATAAAGCTACAGCCAAACGTCATGAGCACAAGAGAAGACCGCGAGACAAGCACCACCGAGACGGAGCTACGACTACTACCACCACTTCGGCATCTTCGCCAAGTGTTCTCAAGGCCATCCACGGCGACAATGACGAGATGATCGAGCATGGGATTTTCCCTTCGGTCATGGAGGAGGAGAGCGATGATGTGCCATCTTCGGCCTTCATCCATGGCGACAACGACGAGATGGTTGAGCATGGGATTTTCCCTTCGACCACGGTGACGTATGATGACTTGAGTGACTTGTGCCACCATATTGAGAGTGAGAGTGATTTCACCACTAGCCTCATATATGATGAGTTGCCCCAATTCCCATGTGAGGAGAGTTACCACCACCACCACTTGAGTGATTTGAGTGACTCCACCATATGTGACATTGAGTGCACCTACCTTGAGGGAGTGAGTGAGCCACCACCACATAGAGAGTGTGAGGTAGTTGATAGGGCATGTGAGGCCATTTCGATTTCTAACAACTTAACCTCTACCTCTATTGTGTCTTCTCATTTGGTGCTAGGTCCCATTGATGATGACGCGTCGATCCTTGACCACTTCGTCCTTCCTTTGGACAAGACGATGGCCATGGTGGAATATGATGCACCCCCCACATGGTTCCATCAAGATGAAGATGATGACCACCATTTGGTCTTTGCCACCTCA
>NW_021270151.1:0-1231 GCF_002162155.2 Triticum dicoccoides
GCGGGGAGGTGCTGCCGAAATTTTGCGTCGGATCTGGAGCATAGCTTGGGAAAATGAACCCAATCTACACATACTCGGGTGGGATTAGGACCTATCATTACCTATTAGAGTGTAGGTTGCATGGACGTAATAAAATTGACAAAGTAGATCAACTGATGAATATATACATGGTGAATTATATATATAATTGTTGTGTGTCCAGTAGCTCTGAAAGTCAAGATGAGTGATCGTGCGTGGATGTATACCGGTCACACTGGTCAGAACAAATGGAGCGCTGAATGGTTCACAAAAACCAAGGGGTTTGTGCAAGCCACATTTGCAAATGGCCAGAGGAAAACTTGGTGCCCCTGTTTCCGATGCGGCAATTGGGAAAAGAGGACAGAGGCTGAAATGGGTAAACACCTGCAGAAGAATGGTTTTACGCCCGATTATACGGTGTGGACATTTCATGGCGAGTCTGCCCAACGTGACTGAGCTGAGGTGGATCATCGTTGCACCGACGAGCATGGTACCGGGATGGAAAACATGGTGCAAGACTATGATGATGCTTGGGATTCGGACGAGGAGATGGAGGAATCTGCAAAGGCCTTCAATGAAATGTTGGAGTCTTCAAAACGTCCGCTCCACGAGCACACTGAGTTTTGTCAGTTGGATGCCATCTCACAAGTAATGGCTTTGAAGGCTCAGTTCAACTTGGGCAGAGAATGCTATGACACAATTATGATAGTATTTGGACGCTTTCTACCCAAAGGCCATGTAATGCCTGCAAACTATAAGGTCCGTTCATTTGACAAATACAACATCAACGGGTATCGTTTTCATACCTATGGCAAAGAGCTATCTATGGCCGACCGAAAGTCTACAAATTGTTGTGTATCTGCTATCGGCGAAGGAGGTACCGAGTATTATGGGAGAGTTGAAGCAATTTATGAACTTCTATTCTATGGTGAAAACCCACCGAATGTCGTAGTCTTCAAATGTTATTGGTTTCAGCCGAAGGAGACTAGAAGGACTCATGAACATATAGGGCTAGTTGAAATCAACCAAAGCACCCATTTAGATGTTTCTGATGTCTATATTATGGCTCAACAGGCGACCCAAGTATTCTATCTACCCTGAGCCTGCCAAACTAATCCAAATCTGAAAGGTTGGGATGTCGTTTATGAAGTGCCGCCACGTGCTAGACTATCTCCCCCAAAGGAAGAGGATTATGAACCTCACATTAACCCAG
>NW_021270152.1:0-1166 GCF_002162155.2 Triticum dicoccoides
TTTAACTTGTTTGATCATGCATGAAAATAGTACAGATGGATAGATTGGATTTTTCTGATCATTTTTCATATATAATTTGTCCAATTTGGAGTTACAGAATAAAAGTTATGAATTTTTGAAGTTTAAATAATATTCTGGAATTTCCTGATTTAAATTAAATCCAGAAATTATAATTATTGCGCCAGCATGACGTCAGCATGACGTCAGTAGTCAACTGCGGCTGGCTGGGGTCAAACCTGACGTGTGGGGGCCACACGTCAGTGACAGGGGGGGTTTAACAGGGTTAAATTAATCCTAATTAGGGATTAGTGGCGCTGGGGCCCACTGGTCAGTGTCAGGGGGTTAACTAACAGTGGTTAGCGCTAATCCTAATTAGCTACAGGGCTGGGCCCACCTGTCAGGGACTCAGGGGGGGTCCTGCCGTGGTCAAAGTGGGTCAATCCCACCGGCGACGTGACGCCGGCGAGGCCCGAGACGGCGGCGCGATGCGGGATCGCGCTACAGGGCACGGGCGAGGCCGTGCTTGGGCTCGTTGGAGAGCTCTTGCTCCCGCGCGTCGAACGGTGGTGGTGGCCGAGCCTGGGGTGGCCGGTACCGTCGACGGCGAGCTCGTGAGCGGCGGCCAGAGTTCAGGTGCGGTCGGAGTCGGCGTTGCAGGGTGTTTGGGGAGGCGTTGGTGCGTGCTGCGTGCTCCTAGTGAGGCGTGGAGCACGATAGTGTGCTCGGTTGGGCGCTACGGTGACCGTGGCCGCGACGGCGACATCGCCGGCGGCGTGGAGCTCTCGGCCAAGGTGGGGCTAAGGCCTAGAGATCGAACGAGACCAGGGGAGAAGGGGGAAACGACTCGGGGGCTCACCGCGGTTGCAGTGGGCGTCGAAGCAGGCTCGGAGACGCGCTGGAGACGGCGAATTCGACGGCGATGATGGTCGGAGCCCGAAGAGGGGAACGGCGACGTGGCGGCGATGCAGGGCTTCCGGAGGCCCGTGGAGCGGTGGGGAGGAAGAGGGGGTTGTGGCGGAGCTTCTGAGCTAGTCGGGGGAGCGAGGGGTGGCCGGAGACGGCTGCTATGGCGAACGGCGGCGACGGTGGTGTTCGGCCGTGTGAGAGAGAGAGCGAGGGAGAGGAGGGAAGAGCCGAGGGCGAGTGAGAGAGAGCAGGGGGGAGGC
>NW_021270153.1:0-854 GCF_002162155.2 Triticum dicoccoides
CCTTGTTCATTCCGATACAATCCTACTCTCTCGCTCCTGCTCTCTTTTAATGCATTAGGACAACACCGATTCATCTGTTACTTGCTGCGGTAGCTGAACCCCTTTATCCTCTGCATGACCTGTCATTGCCACAGTAAATAGATGAAACCCACTAGCATGAGTAGGAGTTGTTTGAGCCCTGTTGTGCCTACTCATTCATGCTTGTTTGTCATGCCTGCTACTGCTTAGAGTTGAGTCAGGTCTGATTCATCGGGGATGAATCAGAGGTGTGTGAACATGTCCTACTGTGTGTGAGCTAAGTGTGTGAATACGATTTGGTAAAGGTAGCGGTGAGAGGCCATGTAGGAGTACATGGTGGGTTGTCTCATTGCAGCCGTCCTCAGGAACTGAGTTCTGTGTTTGTGATCCATGATTCAGGTACTACCACGCATTGAGCCCGAAACCAATGGACCCTCTCGGCTTCTTGATCACCCTTGTCCTCTGTCCAGGAGTTGCAAGTAGTTTCTGGTGTTTGTAGTATGCTGGAGGCCGTGCGCAGCGCTGACCGTAGGGGTGGGCTGTGATGCGGTAGGCACGTGGCCGGGTAAACCGGGCGCCCGTTTGGTGTCACGGAACCCTGTTCACATCGTTTGGGGCTGTGAGCGAAACTCCGGTCGGATCTCCTCATGGATGGAACCCGAATAGGCGATAAACCTGGACTAGAGACTTGAGTGTTTAGGCAGGCCGTGGCCGACACCCACGTTGGGCTTCCGCTTGAAGGTTGCCGAGTACATGTCGTGTAAACGGCGGTAAGTGGTGAGAGCGTGTGTGAAGAAGTACACCCCTGCAGGGTTAACATCATCTATTCGAATAGC
>NW_021270154.1:0-1251 GCF_002162155.2 Triticum dicoccoides
TCCCCTGATACATAGTGCCTTTGGTAAATTGTATCATCTGCTTGGCCAACCATGCTCTGCTTTCGAGCTGGTGGTATTTACTATTGAAGTGTGTGGTATATGTTCCTAAGATGCCCTGAAGGGTTGAACATATGCCTTCTCTAAACCGTGTGAACCCGAAGGTTTTCACGAGTCATACTCTTCTGGTGCTTCACCAGATAAAATTTCAGTACTGCAACTTCATCGAACGAGAGAAGTGAATGAAAGGTTGTGCATTGGAGAAGTGGGAGTCGACCTTGAACTTTGTGTTCATGCCCATGGACCCGATGTACATCTTCTCATCGAAGCTTCTTTTAAAATCAATTATTCCCTTGGTATAAGTTCATCTTATATCTAGGATCTGGCCTTTTGCAACCGTGGTTCCGACCATGATTGTTCTTCTTTGATCTCATTTCTCGAACAAGTTAAAGAAATTGTCTTCTATGGATCAATACACCAGTCCCACCTTTACTTTGATCTTGTGTCGAGTATTACCCCCCTGGTATCTCGAGACTATCATGGAACTGCATAACTCCTTATGAGTTCTTCATCAAGTGCTACCTGCCCACTGATTCCAATTTTTCGCGGGCTCTGAGTTATTGAACACTCAAGACACCGATAACTGAACCGAGTCCGCTCTACGGTTCAACAACTCTTCAGTAAGCTTCTATAAGTACGAGTTTGTACCCGATCGCGCCATTCCTAGCCTGTTTGGCTATATCATTGTCGTGACGATTCTAACTGTGCTACCTAGTCCTTATTCTCGGAGCACCAATTTTCGACGATGAACTAACCTTACATCGATCCTAATCGTCATATCAATTCGCCTTGAACAACAAGCTTGGTTTCGAGTTTGTGTCGTAACTGTGGTTCCAATAACCTCTTGCTCATCATTCCTTTGACTTGATGTCGTCGCTGATTGACTACATCTGCATGAAATCTCTCGACAAATGTGTCGTGATCATCATCAACCTTATGAGCTCTTCCAGGAATTCAATTGAATTCATGATGGGTAATACCATCCTTGCCCCTCGATGATTCCTGTTCTCATCGACCACTTTATTGCCTTTCGTTCAACACAACTTGTTCGTGTTTTGTGTATACCTTGAGTTCCTTGCTATCCAGCAATTGTTCTTCTTTACCTTGGAGTATTACCATCCTTTATGTCAAGGATGTCGTGGGAATTTCACCACCTCTTAATAATTCTTGATATCTTAATACTTCTTGCCATCT
>NW_021270155.1:0-1118 GCF_002162155.2 Triticum dicoccoides
AGAAGGGGTTGCAGCGTCTTCTGTAAAAATGTAAATTATAGCAACATGAGTACAAAGGTACTCAGCAAGACTTACATCAGATCCTACATACATGCATATTATCAAGAAGGGTTGGTGGAGTTATTGCAGCAAGCCAGCTTTGACTCTTGGCTAGGCTAACCTACGAGACTCCAACTTGAAATGGTTTGCGCACACGAGTCCGCTACTCACCACTTCAATACACTACCGAGGATTCACCTCCGTCTTCCTGCGGAAGAGCCCTCCTCGGCACTCACACTTATCTTGAGTCTTTTAGTAGTTTCCGTTTACTTGTCTATGAACTGTATAGGCAACCAAGTAGTCCTTTACCGCGGACGCGGCTATTCGAATAGATCATGATAACCCTGCAGGGGTGTACTTCTTCCTACACGCTCTCACCACTTACCGTCGTTTACACGACATGTACTCGGCAACCTTCAAGCGGAAGCCCAACGTGGGTGTCGGCCACGACCTACCTAATCACCTAAGCCTCCAGTCCAGGTTTATCGCCTATCCAGGTTCCATCTGTAGGGAGTCCGGCCGAGGTTTCCCATACGGCCCCGAACGATGTGAACAGGGTTCCCGAGATACCTAACGGGTATTCGGTACACCCGGCCACGTACCTACCGCATCACAGCCCACCCCTACGGTCAGCGCTGTCCGCGGCCTCCAGTAGGCTACAAACACCAGAAACTACTTGCAACTCCTGGACGGAGAACTAGGGTGAATAAGAAGCCGAGAGGGTCCATTGGTTTCGGGCCCAATGCATGGTAGTAGTTGATTCTTAAATCACACATACAGATCTCAGTGCTTAAGGTCGGCTTCAATGAAACAACCCACCATGTACTCCTACATGGCCTCTCATCGATACCTTTACCAAATCGTGTTCACCACACCACTCTCATTACCGACATAATCATTTCACTCTAGCCCATCACCCAGATGAACCAGACCTGACACGACTCTAAGCATAGCAGGCATAGCAAGGTAGGAACAACACATACATATGGCTCAATCAACTCCTACACATGCTAGTGGGTTTCATCTAGTTACTGTGGCAATGACAGGTCATGCAGAGGAAGTGGGTTCAACTACCGTAG
>NW_021270156.1:0-855 GCF_002162155.2 Triticum dicoccoides
GGTGCCCCGGCGGCCTCGTCCCGCCCTGCGGGCGAGCGCCCGCTCAGGTACGCCCGCACCCGGCGCCCGACGCCTGTGAACCCACGCCCGCTATGGCCCCTCTAGGCCACTGGCATGGGGGGCCCAGCCCCAGAAACGTTTAAAAAAATATTAATAAAAATAATTAAATAAATAAATAATAATTAAATTAATTAATTAATTAAGGAATTAATTAAGTTAATTAATCATAATTAGATTAACCTAATTAACTAATTAGTTTAATTAAACAGTAATTAGATTAGTTAAACATTAATTAGACTAAACAGTCAATGACAAACGGGACCCACACGTCAGTTGACCAGTCAACGCCTCTGTTGACTGCTGGCGTCATGCTGACGTCATGCTGACGTCAGCGTGCACTGTTCTGGATAATGTTGGATTAAAATAATTAAATAAATGCTAAAAATGATTTTAATCTTTTAAAATTAATATAAAATAAACCGTAGCTCAGATGAAAAAACTTTGTACATGAAAGTTGCTCAGAACGACGGGACGAATCCGGATACGCAGTCCATTCGTCCGCCACACACCCCTAACCTATGTAACCCGCAACTTTCCCCTTCCGGCTCCTCTGCCCGTAAACACGAAACACCGGGGATATTTTCCCGGATGTTTTCCCCCCTTCACCGGTATCACCTACTACCGCGTTAGGGCACACCGAACACCGCGTATTGCCTTGTTATTTTTTGTGATGCTTTGTTTGCTTTGTATTCATTATTTCTTCCCCCTCTTCTCTCCGGTAGACTACGAGACCAACGCTGCTGCTGACCAGTTCGACTACGGAGTTGACGACCCCTCTCTCTTGCCAGAGCAACC
>NW_021270157.1:0-1718 GCF_002162155.2 Triticum dicoccoides
TAAATGGAAACTACTAAAAGCCTCAAGATAAGTGTGAGTGCCGAGGATGGCTCTTCCGTAGGAAGACGGAGGTGGATCCTCGGTAGTGTATTGAAGTGGTGAGTAGTGGACTCGTGTGCGCAAAACCATTTCAAGTTGAAGTATCGTAGGATAGTCTAGCCAAGAGTCAAAGCTGGCTTGCTGCAATAACTCCACCAACCCTTCTTGATAATATGCATGTATGTAGGATCTGATGTAAGTCTTGCTGAGTACCTTTGTACTCATGTTGCTATAATTTACATTTTTTTACAGAAGACGCTGCAACCCCTTCTGATGGGTTCTATGTAGACGTTGACATCAACGAGTAGGCTAAAGACCCAGGTGGTGACCCTGAGCTTGTGAAGGACCACGTAGTATAGCTAGGCTTTCCAAGCCTCTTTTATTTTACTAGTTGTCTGTACTCAGACAAGTTACCTCCGCTGCTGGTTTGTATGACTGTATGACTTGAATGCTGGGTCGTGTGACCCGTACCTTGTGTATGTTATGTACGGCTCTCTGAGCCTTAAATAAAGTACTTGTGTCGTAGAGTCATGTTGTGATGCTTCGTTGTATTTGCACATATCGAGCATATTGTGTGAATGATTGAAATGCTTGGTATGTGTGGGATCTGACTACCTAGTTGTTTATCTTTAGTAGCCTCTCTTACTGGGAAATGTCTCCTAGTGTTACCGCTGAGCCATGGTAGCTTGCTACTGCTCTGGAACACTTAGGCTGGCCGGCATGTGTCCTTCTTCGTTCCTGTGTCTGTCCCTTCGGGGAAATGTCACGCTTTGAGTACCGGAGTCCTGTTAGCCCGCTACAGCCCGGTTTACCGGAGTCCTGCTAGCCCAGTGCTACCGCCCGGACCCACTTGCTGATGACCGACACGTTCGAAGCTGGGTCATGGATGCCTGTCCCTGTAAGTCTGTGCCACTTTGGGTTTACGACTAGTCATGTCAGCCCGGGCTCCTTATCATATGGATGCTAGCGACACTATCATATACGTGAGCCAAAAGGCGCAAACGGTCCCGGGCAAAGGTAAGGCGACACCCGTGGGGATACCGTGCGTGAGGCCGCAAAGTGATATGAGGTGTTACCGGCTAGATCGATGTGACATCGAGTCGGGGTCTTGACAGCGTTGGCATCAGAGCCGGACTGCCTGTAGGTTCTCCAAGCCAAACTGGTCGATGTTGAGTCTAGAAATTCTTTAGTTATATGTAGGGGAATTGTTTGTGGGTTGGAACGTAAGGCTCTTTTTACTCCTTTATCTTATGACATTCTGATCTGAGTCAGTCCATTCTTCCACCGGGGGTTAAGGAATTAGGATCTATTCTCTCTATCAGGATCACGTGTTACTAATCAGTAGTACCTTATAGGTATGATGGATACAAGCCTAGTTCAGTTCTTTTACCACATTATGTGGCTAGGATGGTCTCAGAACTTTGATATGATGATGTTGAGTGTGTATGAAATCCTTTGTCAAATGTCTCAAAATCCTTCTTGAGCATTTACAGCTGTTATGCTGCCGAAATTTTGCTAGAAATTCTAATGCCTTTGCATTATGATTGTGCTTTCAGATGGCCACTCGCGACCTCAATCAAGTGGTTCGCCTGACTCGATGCCTAGATGTACCCGGCCATACTGCCAAGTTGGTCAGGGTAATGACTGAGGCTGGATACCGCTGGTATCCTGAGTACACG
>NW_021270158.1:0-15709 GCF_002162155.2 Triticum dicoccoides
AGTAGCTCTTGACAGCAAGATATAAGTGAAGATCACAACGGCAGTGAAGATAATGATGAAAAACAACTGCCAAGCAGGATATACAACAACTCTCTCTCCAACTTTCCTCTTGAAAAGTTTGAGACAATTTTCTGATAAATTCTTTCAAAGAATGCTACTAACTCAAGCTTTCCAATGCAAAAAGAATCACTCAATTCCGAGTTGATATGAGGAGTCAAAGAATTCTAAAACTGGCCTGAAAAATTGGAACAAGTTGTGTTCACGAACTTCGGAGGGCAAAAAGACCTATTTAGAAGCCGATTTTGAGGTGTCAAATATTGAACTTGCTTCTGCAACTATTTAGATGCGGCTCGTCGCTATCTTCAATTTGAGTACTCACGGAGCCAAAACTGACTTCGTATGAGGAAGATACACCTGTTTTACTGAACAGTGCGCAAAACAGATTCCAATCCGAATTCAACTACGAGATTGAGTCTAGATAGATCCGAATTTTGTATTTTTTTTCTCCTCCCTTTTTTTCTCACACTTTTTTTTTTCTTTTCCTTTCATTTTTTTCTCTGACTTTTTTTTTACTTTTTTTCTCTCGTTTTTTTTCTCTATCTTTTTTTTCTCTCTCCCTCTTTCCAAAACAAACTAGATAAGATGTAGATTGGATCAAGCGAAGATGGGAACGATCTCAACTATGATTATGACAATGAACGGTGGGTAGCACGTGGAGGAAATTGATGGATGGGCGGTGGACAGCGGAAGGGATAATGATGCAGCGACGACGTGACTAATGTGAACAGAACTCGAAACTCTAAACAACCTAGACACTAAGACCAACAACTCGACACGACGATGCAACCGATAATTCAACTATGCAAGCAATGAAAAGAAAATTGCAAAGGCTCAGACTGGCTTGGACCAAGGATGAATAGATCTAACTCTTTTTTTGTGGCTTTTTCTTGGACAATAGGTAAGAAAATAAATCTAATCTAGGAAAACTGGAAATTCTCACCGAGCAACCTGAAAACTGATACCACTTGATAGAGGCGAGGGTGTCCCGATCTTTCGATGAGATGATAACTATCGATTTGGTGGAGACGACTTTGACGATCCGACTACAAACGTGCACAACGTTGCGCCTTAGCATCGCTAAACCAATCTCCTGAGGTTACTGATGATGCCGGAAGCACGGTCAGCCTGACCACGAAGGTCTATTCCTGCAAGCAACTGAAGAACGAGCAAGAATATGATAAAGCAATCTGAATATTGCAAATATATATGAGGTATTGATAATGGTGGGGATCCGTAAGCGGTCTTGGTCTGGTCGTTGGACACAAACGAAGTACACGAAGTTGCAATGGCTAACTTTTAACTAAACAAATCCCAAGGAAAAGCTACTAGATGGATCTACTTATATAGGAGCAAGGGGTGGCGGCCAAGGAGGTGGGAGGACGTCCCAAGGCAGCCTAAAACTAAATCTAGGTCGTACAAGGCCAATGGGCCCAAGTGGAGGTGATGTAACACCTTTGGACTTGTAGTTTGACTCGGATTCTGCTGCAGCATCAGATTGTTTCGTCCACAACTCAACACTCCGGACGAATTTGAAGGTGATTCCAATTGGGTTGGAAAGTGCACGAAATCTAGTTTCCAACAAAAAAAGAATCACCCAATTCGGAGTCCGTATGAAAAACTTGTGTGCGTTTTGAGTCAGGTATGTCTGTGCAGTCCGAATCTGAATCCAGAACGTGAGAGACTTGGACTCTATCTTCTCTCGGGCCAAAAGTGACGTGAGAGAACTTTTTGGACAGCAAATAAACATCTCTTTCTTTCTTATCTTCATATGTGGATTGTACAAATGTCCCATACACCTGCAATTAGACAAAACACAAAAGTGTGTGAAGTATTTTTGTTCTGGATAACATAAATAGATTATTGAATAGTTTGCACTAGAAATCACCTGACAAATATGCATATATGCAATATTTTTGGTCATTCCAAGGTAGTCATGTCCTCATCATGATGTAACACCTTTGGATTTGTAGTTTGACTCGGATTCTGCTGGAGCATCAGATTGTTTCGTCCACAACTCAACGCTCCGGACGAATTTGAAGGTGATTCCAATTGGGTTGGAAAGTGCACGAAATCTAGTTTCCAACAAAAAAAGAATCACCCAATTCGAAGTCCGTATGAAAAACTTGTGTGCGTTTTGAGTCAGGTATGTCTGTGCAGTCCAAATCTGAATCCAGAACGTGAGAGACTTGGACTCTATCTTCTCTTGGGCCAAAAGTGACGTGAGAGAACTTTTTGGACAGCAAATAAACATCTCTTTCTTCCTTATCTTCATATGTGGATTGTACAAATGTCCCATACACCTGCAATTAGACAAAACACAAAAGTGTGTGAAGTATTTTTGTTCTGGATAACATAAATAGATTATTGAATAGTTTGCACTAGAAATCACCTGACAAATATGCATATATGCAATATTTTTGGTCATATCCAAGGTAGTCATGTCCTCATCATCCTCCCCTTCTTGAAAATAAAGCCGTCCTCGGCGTTGCTTAATCTGAAATGTGGCTAACAAAAGAGACAAGGTGTACATGTTGTATATGTATATGTCATCCATTTTTACTTCCCTTGATTTTTGCATATATAACACATGAATACATGAGTAACTTGCATAGTTCATAAAATCTAAAGCCAAAAAATTAGCACAAGAAGTAGAAGGCATGAAAATATTACAACTCAGTTTGCACATATAAGTGAAGCTCTTATTCATTTCAAAAGATTGACAATGTTCATCATTAAACCATCCCAACATTAGTGAATAAACCTTACTTGCATCAAATTTACATGCTACAACATGCTTAAATAAGCAAACATGCAATAAGTCATTCAACACAGAATCATCACCAAGATTAGAGGTCATATCAAAATGATTAAACATTGGTTCTTTTGCATCAATAGTTAATTCAATGGGTGCACTCAAAATTGTTGGTATTTCAGTTGTTTGATCACATGGCAAAGTCAAATTATCAACGTAGTCCTCTAAAATAGGTGGTGTGATCAAAGTAGTGGGTAGCTCATCAGATGGTGCATTCAAATTGACAAGGCATTCATCATTCTCATGTAGAGATGGAAGATCAGTACCTTTGTCATTACCTCTTATGATCAACTCAGATGATGTAGCCACTCTCGGGGGCGATGTGTCACATGGTGGAGGTGATGTAGTCCTGACAACAACGGATGTGGTTGTCATAGTATGCCTAGTAGTTGGAATGTGCACCGTGCGCTTGTTCTCCTCGTGGCCAACACGTCGTTTTATTTCCTGTTCAGCTTTGCAAGCAAGATGAAACAAATGGTCCATAGGATAACACTCTTCATGAATTAGTATCTCTTGAATATCACAGTTTAATCCTCCCCAAAATCTATCCATAAAATCATCTTCACTTTCTTCTAAAGAGGAATGCAACAAGGTAGTTTGCAAATCATCATAATATTTTGTTACAGTTTCACTACCTTGTTTTAAGTGTTGCAACTTCTTAATCATGTCACGAGTATAATAAGCAGGGACGAAAGTATGTCGCATGGCAAGTTTCAAATCATCCCAAGTAGTAGGTATATAATTAGGGTGTAACCGACAATATTCACTCCACCAAACCAAAGCATAACCAGTGAAAGAACCAACCGCAACCTTAACCTTTTTATGTTCATCGAAATTATGGGAAGCAAATATATTTTTTATGTCGAACTCCCATTCAATATATAAAGCAGGTTTAAAACGGCCATTAAATGGTGGTATAGATACATTAACCTGATCATGTGCATTTGGATGTTTGTGCACCTCTCGTGACGGTTGTGGTATTTGCAAAGGTGGTGGCACGTCTCCCGCGATCGACAAAGCCCATGAATTGACTCTGGATCCTGTCATGATTAGTAGAACAAGAAACAAAACCCAAAAATAATGTTCCTATAACTACTAGGATGTGGTGGTAAAACGCACACAGTAAAGCAAATATCAATGTCTTACAAGTTCTTACCATGCAGCAGGCGGTGATCGGCAACCAGCGGTGTCAAGTAACTCCGAATATTGAGTAAAGCGATTGCCAGGGGAGCGTACGTATACACGTTGTAGAAATATGTGGAGCTGGGTTGGCTATATATGGTAGCAAAAGATTAGCAATAATCAATTCAAAGATGCAATGTTGAATAAACGCTCAACGACGGTACTGTGCTGGTCCTAGGCTAGACCGGACTAGAGACGCGAGCCTAGAACACTAATGAGGTCACGGCGTAGCACAACTAGCATCAATGAAGGATACTAAGTAGCTCTTGACAGCAAGATATAAGTGAAGATCACAACGGCAGTGAAGATAATGATGAAAAACAACTGCCAAGCAGGATATACAACAACTCTCTCTCCAACTTTCCTCTTGAAAAGTTTGAGACAATTTTCTGATAAATTCTTTCAAAGAATGCTACTAACTCAAGCTTTCCAATGCAAAAAGAATCACTCAATTCCGAGTTGATATGAGGAGTCAAAGATAGGGGTGTCCCGATCTTTCGATGAGATGATAACTATCGATTTGGTGGAGACGACTTTGACGATCCGACTACAAACGTGCACGACGTTGCACCTTAGCAATCGCTAAACCAACTCCGAGAGGTTATTGACCACGCCGGAGCACAATCAACCTGACCACGAAGGTCTATTCCTGCAAGCAATCGAAGAACAAGCAAGAATATGATAAATGCAATCTGAATATTGCGAGTATATATGAAGTATTGATAAAGGTGGGGATCCGTAAGCGGTCTTGGTCTGGTCGTTGGACACAAACGAAGTACACGAAGTTGCAATGGCTAACTTTTAACTAAACAAATCCCAAGGAAAAGCTACTAGATGGATCTACTTATATAGGAGCAAGGGGTGGCGGCCAAGGAGGTGGGAGGACGTCCCAAGGCAGCCTAAAACTAAATCTAGGTCGTACAAGGCCAATGGGCCCAAGTGGAGGTGATGTAACACCTTTGGACTTGTAGTTTGACTCGGATTCTGCTGCAGCATCAGATTGTTTCGTCCACAACTCAACGCTCCGGACGAATTTGAAGGTGATTCCAATTGTGTTGGAAAGTGCACGAAATCTAGTTTCCAACAAAAAAAGAATCACCCAATTTGGAGTCCGTATGAAAAACTTGTGTGCGTTTTGAGTCAGGTGTGTCTGTGCAGTCCGAATCTGAATCCAGAACGTGAGAGACTTGGACTCTATCTTCTCTTGGGCCAAAAGTGACGTGAGAGAACTTTTTGGACAGCAAATAAACATCTCTTTCTTCCTTATCTTCATATGTGGATTGTACAAATGTCCCATACACCTGACAAATATGCATATATGCAATATTTTTTGTCATATCCAAGGTAGTCATGTCCTCATCATCCTCCCCTTCTTGAAAATAAAGCCGTCCTCGGCGTTGCTTAATCTGAAATGTGGCTAACAAAAGAGACAAGGTGTACATGTTGTATATGTATATGTCATCCATTTTTACTTCCCTTGATTTTTGCATATATGACACATGAATAGATGAGTAACTTGCATAGTTCATAAAATCTAAAGCCAAAAAATTAGCACAAGAAGTAGAAGGCGTGAAAATATTGCAACTCAGTTTGCACATATAAGTGAAGCTCTTATTCATTTCAAAAGATTGACAATGTTCATCATTAAACCATCCCAACATTGGTGAATAAACCTTACTTGCATCAAATTTACATGCTACAACATGCTTAAATAAGCAAACATGCAATAAGTCATTCAACATAGAATCATCACCAAGATTAGAGGTCATATCAAAATGATTAAACATTGGTTCTTTTGCATCAATAGTTAATTCAATGGGTGCACTCAAAATTGTTGGTATTTCAGTTGTTTGATCACATGGCAAAGTCAAATTATCAACGTAGTCCTCTAAAATAGGTGGTGTGATCAAAGTAGTGGGTAGCTCATCAGATGGTGCATTCAAATTGACAAGGCATTCATCATTCTCATGTAGAGATGGAAGATCAGTACATTTGTCATTACCTCTTATGATCAACTCAGATGATGTAGCCACTCTCGGGGGCGATGTGTCACATGGTGGAGGTGATGTAGTCCTGACAACAACGGATGTGGTTGTCATAGTATGCCTAGTAGTTGAAGGAACAATCATATCAACTCTTGGAATGTGCACCGTGTGCTTGTTCTCCTCGTGGCCAACACGTCGTTTTATTTCCTGTTCAGCTTTGCAAGCAAGATGAAACAAATGGTCCATAGGATAACACTCTTCATGAATTAGTATCTCTTGAATATCACGGTTTAATCCTCCCCAAAATCTATCCATAAAATCATCTTCACTTTCTTCTAAAGAGGAATGCAACAAGGTAGTTTGTAAATCATCATAATATTTTGTTACAGTTTCACTACCTTGTTTTAAGTGTTGCAACTTCTTAATCATGTCACGAGTATGATAAGCAGGGACGAAAGTATGTCGCATGGCAAGTTTCAAATCATCCCAAGTAGTAGGTATATAATCAGGGTGTAACCGACAATATTCACTCCACCAAACCAAAGCATAACCAGTGAAAGAACCAACCGCAACCTTAACCTTTTTATGTTCATCGAAATTATGGGAAGCAAATATATTTTTTATGTCGAACTCCCATTCAATATATAAAGCAGGTTTAAAACGGCCATTAAATGGTGGTATAGATACATTAACCTGATCATGTGCATTTGGATGTTTGTGCACCTCTCGTGACGGTTGTGGTATTTGCAAAGGTGGTGGCACGTCTCCCGCGATCGACAAAGCCCATGAATTGACTCTGGATCCTGTCATGATTAGTAGAACAAGAAACAAAACCCAAAAATAATGTTCCTATAACTACTAGGATGTGGTGGTAAAATGCTCACAGTAAAGCAAATATCAATGTCTTACAAGTTCTTACCATGCAGCAGGCGGTGATCGGCAACCAGCGGTGTCAAGTAACTCCGAATATTGAGTAAAGCGATTGCCAGGGGAGCGTACGTATACACGGTGTAGAAATATGTGGAGCTGGGTTGGCTATATATGGCAGCAAAAGATTAGCAATAATCAATTCAAAGATGCAATGTTGAATAAACGCTCAACGACGGTACTGTGCTGGTCCTAGGCTAGACCGGACTAGAGACGCGAGCCTAGAACACTAATGAGGTCACGGCGTAGCACAACTAGCATCAATGAAGGATACTAAGTAGCTCTTGACAGCAAGATATAAGTGAAGATCACAACGGCAGTGAAGATAATGATGAAAAACAACTGCCAAGCAGGATATACAACAACTCTCTCTCCAACTTTCCTCTTGAAAAGTTTGAGACAATTTTCTGATAAATTCTTTCAAAGAATGCCACTAACTCAAGCTTTCCAATGCAAAAAGAATCACTCAATTCCGAGTTGATATGAGGAGTCAAAGAATTCTAAAACTGGACTGAAAAATTGGAACAAGCTGTGTTCACGAACTTCAGAGGGCAAAAAGACCTATTTAGAATCCGATTTTGAGGTGTCAAATATTGAACAAGCTTCTGTAACTATTTAGATGCAGCTCGTCGCTATCTTCAATTTGAGTACTCACGGAGTCAAAACGGACTTCGTATGAGGAAGATACACCTGTTTTACTGAACAGTGCGCAAAACAGATTCCAATCCGAATTCAGGTACGAGATTGATTCTAGATAGATCCAATTTTTTTTTCTTCTCTCTTTTTTTTCTCACGCTTTTTTTTCTTTTTCTTCTCCTTTTTTTCTCTGACTTTTTTTTCTCTCGTTTTTTTTTCTCTCTTTTTTTCTCCCTCTTTCCAAAACAAACTAGATCTCAACTATTATTATGACAATGAATGGTGGGTAGCACGTGGTGGAAATTGATGGATGGGTGGTGGACAGCGGAAGAGATAATGATGCAGCGGTGGCGTGATTAATGTGAACAGAACTCGAAACTCTAAACGAACTAGACACTAAGACCAGCAACTCGACACGACGATGCAACCGATAATTCAACTATGCAAGCAATGAAAAGAAAATTGCAAAGGCTCAGATTGGCTTGGACCAAGGATGAATAGATCTAACTCTTTTTTGTGGCTTTTTCTTGGACAATAGGTAAGAAAATAAATCTAATCTAGGAAAACTGGAAATTCTCACCGAGCAACCTAAAAACTGATACCACTTGATAGAGGCGAGGGTGTCCCGATCTTTCGATGAGATGATAACTATCGATTTGGTGGAGACGACTTTGACGATCCGACTACAAACGTGCACGACGTTGCGCCTTAGCAATCGCTAAACCAATCTCCTGAGGTTACTGACGATGCCGGAAGCACGGTCAGCCTGACCACGAAGGTCTATTCCTGCAAGCAATCGAAGAACGAGCAAGAATATGATAAAGCAATCTGAATATTGCAAATATATATGAGGTATTGATAATGGTGGGGATCTGGAAGCGGTCTTGGTCTGGTCGTTGGACACAAACGAAGTACACGAAGTTGCAATGGCTAACTTTTAACTAAACAAATCCCAAGGAAAAGCTACTAGATGGATCTACTTATATAGGAGCAAGGGGTGGCGGCCAAGGAGGTGGGAGGACGTCCCAAGGCAGCCTAAAACTAAATCTAGGTCGTACAAGGCCAATGGGCCCAAGTGGAGGTGATGTAACACCTTTGGACTTGTAGTTTGACTCGGATTCTGCTGCAGCATCAGATTGTTTCGTCCACAACTCAACGCTCCGGACGAATTCGAAGGTGATTCCAATTGGGTTGGAAAGTGCACGAAATCTAGTTTCCAACAAAAAAAGAATCACCCAATCCGGAGTCCGTATGAAAAACTTGTGTGCGTTTTGAGTCAGGTATGTCTGTGCAGTACGAATCTGAATCCAGAACGTGAGAGACTTGGACTCTATCTTCTCTTGGGCCAAAAGTGACGTGAGAGAACTTTTTGGACAGCAAATAAACATCTCTTTCTTCCTTATCTTCATATGTGGATTGTACAAATGTCCCATACACCTGCAATTAGACAAAACACAAAAGTGTGTGAAGTATTTTTGTTCTGGATAACATAAATAGATTATTGAATAGTTTGCACTAGAAATCACCTGACAAATATGCATATATGCAATATTTTTGGTCATATCCAAGGTAGTCATGTCCTCATCATTGTTGTTGTTGGAGAGGTGCGTTAGGTGCAGCGGGTGGTGGTGGTGGAAGACGCGCGAGCAATTCATTGAACTTGTTATCGAGCTTTGTTTCGAACGTCTTCTCAAGGCCAGTGATCTTCTCCATGGCCTCTTCAAAATTGTTCAGCACATCTTGCACCTGTTCAGTCATCATTTGCTGAAACTTATCATGAAGCTCCTTGTTCGATAAATTCTCCCAGTCAATCTCGTCGGCTTGTGATCCTGGCATGGTTAGCAGCAATAGAAACACACAAGAATATGATCCTACAGACTACGAACAAGTGGTGGTGGTGGGTTTCACAAATCCGTCAAGCAAAACTCAAATTCTTACCAGTTCTTACCCAGCAACAAGCGGTGATCGGCAACCGTTGTAGTCAATACTCTCAAAGCTTGGATAGAGCAATTACCAGGGAGAGTCAAACGCACGACGTAGATGTATGTGGAGCTAGGAAGGCTTATAATATGGTAGCAAAAAGGGTCAGCAATAATCAATTCAGAGATGCAAAGTTGAATAAACGCTCAACGACGGTACTGTGCTGGTCCTAGGCTAGACTGTGCTAGAGACGCGAGCCTAGAACACCAACAAAATCACGGCGCGACACGTAAACAAGGGAGGAGCACACTCTGAAATTTTTTTTCTCTTTTTTTTGCACTTCTTTTTTCCTTTTTTTTTGCGCCGCAACAAATTTTTTTCGAAAAAGTCTACAAATGGTCTAAAAACTGCCTAGCCAGAATTTTCCAGACTTAGTTTTTTTTTGAAATTGGAACTATTTTTCTTCTGCGGATGGCTCGGAAGTTGGGGAGTCCTTCTCTGTCACGACTCGGAGTATCGCGTGATCTGGAAATCGAGAACAATGCAACAATTACTGGACTCGGACTAGGACTGGTGGCGGAGATGAATCTGATGGAAGACGGACAGGTGGCGGATATATGTTGCAGGTGAACTCGGATTGGCGTGATGGCGGCGGATATGTGGTGGTGTATATGGATTCGGATTGGCGGTGAATATGTGGTGGTGGTATATGGCAACAGCGACGATGATGATGCGGTGGTGATATATGGCAGCGGCGACATGACAACCTGTGAACAGAACTTGAAACTCTAAAAGACTAGACGCTAAGACCAGCAACTGGACACGACGATGCAACCGCAAATTCAACAAAGCAAATACAGAAAAGATTATGCAAGGTTCAGATTGGTCCGGATGGGATGAACTAACCCTAATTTTTTTTTGGCTTTTTCGTGGACTATAGGTATGAAGAACAGACTCGATCTAAACTACGAAAAACTGTAAAATCTCACCGAGCAACCTGGAAATCTGATACCACGTGATAGAGGCAAAGGTGTCCCGTCTTTCGATGAGATGATGGATATCGCTTTGGTGGAAGTCGACTTTGACGATCCGACTACGAACGTGCGAGGACGTCGCGGCTTAGCAATCGCTAAACCAACTCCGAGAGGTTATTGACCACGCCGGAGCACGATCAACCTGACCACGAGGGTCTGTTTCCTGCGAGCAAACGAAGAACAAGCAAGAAACTAAGATTGCAATCTGGATATTGCGAATATAAGATGAAAGCTTTATTGATCAAGGTGGGGTTCTGTGACGCCTTTGTCTGGTCGTTGAACACAAACGAAGTACGCGAAGTTGCAGCTATGGCGAACTTTAATCTAAACAAAACCCAAAGTCTAAACGGTGCCCTAAGGGCTGTATATATGGAGGAAGAGAGGGGGAATGTTGTGGCCCTTGGTGGAGGCGTCCGAAATCAACCCTATCTCTTGTTTCCCCACACATACGGACTCTAGAAATAGCCTATACTTATGTATTTCGAAATTACATGGGCCTGGCCCAATAAAAAGGTGACGCAGCACCTATAATAGCCTCGGGATGAAATTTATGAAGTGGTATCTTGTATATTTCGTCCAAGGCTTCATGCACCCATTATGGTGGCTTCAAAGTCCTGAAATCATCACTTGTAACTCCGTTCTTGTTCCCCTTGCGCATGGCATCATCTCCATGCTTGTTCTTGCTCCAATGTTCATCCTTCTCCAAGCTAGGCCCTTCATTTGTAAGCAAAACAAATGTATCCAATTTAGGCAGCATCATATTCTCATGAACATTAGAATCATTACCAAGAAACGAAAGTACCTGATAATTTAATTGGCGTGCGCGAGCTCTAGTAATTGGTCCCGTATATGTAGCAGTAGGGCTGTGGGTGTAACAATGGTGTTGATGTCCTCATCACCATCATCTCGTCATCTATGCCATAGGTGCAAATGGGATTGATTTTAATGTGGCATGCATAGTTACTATGTTGAGATTGTAAAGATACAATATGGGAGATCTCACTCATAGCATATGACAAGTTCAAAGGATTGTCAAACATGATGTGACCAAAAGAATTTTCACATGATATCCTATGGAGCATAGCATCACAAATAGGCAACTCAACATGCTCATCATCATATTCATCATAAATAGGTAAGTCAAGGCATGAAGAAGTGTCGCTAGCATGAAGCATGGGAATAAGTGGGTCAACATCATGGGAGCAATTGATGTCAAGAGAGTCCACTAGCGGGACAAGAGAAGCACCATCACCTATGTTACCTTTGGAGCGTCGCTCATATGTTGTAGGTGAGGTGTTGAAGATCGTCTCGTTGTCATCTTCATCTTGATGGAACCATGTGGGGGTGCATCATCGTCCACCATGGCCATCGGTTTTTACATTGGAGGGATGGACTCGTCGCGTATAGGCGTGTCGTCATGTAGGAGACCTAGCACCAAAGAAGAAAACAAACTAGGAGTAGAGGTTAAGTCGTTAGAAATCATAGTGGCCTCACATGCCGTGTCAACTACCTCACTCTCTAAGTGTTGTGGCTCACTCACTCCCTCAAGGATGCTCTCACTCATATGGTTGGTGGAGTCACTCAAATGGCGCTCAACCACACATAGGATGTGTGGCATGCTCTCATGTGTGGGGCTAGTGGTGGTCACACTCATCCTCTCATATGAAATTCTCTCAATATCACGTGTGGTGGAGTCACTTATGTTACTCATGTGGTGGTGGCTCTCCTCACATGGCACTTGGGGCATCTCGACATATGTGGGTGTCGGAGATATGTAGGTGCAATTGTCTCCATGCTCAACTCCTATCGCCGTGGTCGAAGGGGATGGCCCTTGCTCGAACTTGTTGTCACCGTCTTGGTGTGGGAGGCCCATATGATGTGGCACCTCGTAGCTCGTCTCCATGACCGAAGGGGGTTTCCCATGCTCGGCCATCTTCCTTCAGGGGCTTCCGAAGATGGAAGTGTCGCCTTCGCTTGTAGGAGGTCACCTTGTGATGTGGACATGACTACCTTGCATATGACCAAAAATATTGCATATATGCATATTTGTCAGGCGATTTCTAGTGCCAACTATTCAATAATCTATTTATGTTATCCAGAACAAAAATACTTCACACACTTTTGTGTTTTGTCTAATTGCAGGTGTATGGGACATTTGTACAATCCACATATGAAGATAAGGAAGAAAGAGATGTTTATTTGCTGTTCAAAAAGTTCTCTCATGTCACTTTTGGCCCAAGAGAAGATAGAGTCCAAGTCTCTCACGTTCTGGATTCAGATTTGGACTGCACAGACACACCTGACTCAAAACGGACACAAGTTTTTCATACGGAATCCAAATTGGGTGATTCTTTTTTTGTTGGAAACTAGATTTCGTGCACTTTCCAACCCAATTGGAATAACCTTCAAATTCGTCCGGAGCGTTGAGTTGTGGACGAAACAATCTGATGCTGCAGCAGAATCCGAGTCAAACTACAAGTCCAAAGGTGTTACATCACCTCCACTTGGGCCCATTGGCCTTGTACGACCTAGATTTAGTTTTAGGCTGCCTTGGGACGTCCTCCCACCTCCTTGGCCGCCACCCCTTGCTCCTATATAAGTAGATCCATCTAGTAGCTTTTCCTTGGGATTTGTTTAGTTAAAAGTTAGCCATTGCAACTTCGTGTACTTTGTTTGTGTCCAACGACCAGACCAAGACCGCTTCCAGATCCCCACCATTATCAATACCTCATATATATTTGCAATATTCAGATTGCTTTATCATATTCTTGCTCGTTCTTCGATTGCTTGCAGGAATAGACCTTCGTGGTCAGGCTGACCGTGCTTCCGGCATCGTCAGTAACCTCAGGAGATTGGTTTAGCGATTGCTAAGGCGCAACGTCGTGCACGTTTGTAGTCGGATCGTCAAAGTCATCTTCACCAAATCGATAGTTATCATCTGATCGAAAGATCGGGACACCCCCGCCTCTATCACCTTGGACTTGATGAAGTCGATGTAGGCGTACACGTTGAAAGTAGGAGAAGATGCCGTACGTCCAAAGGCGAAGATGCCTTGATAGCACTTGGCAAAGATGCCGAAGTGGTTGTTGTAGTCGTAGCACCGTCTTGGTGGTGGTCGTCTTGCGGTCTTCTTTTGTGCTCATGAAGTGATGAGGACATCAATACCATTGTTACACCCACAGCCCCTGCTGCTACATATACGGGACCAATTACTAGAGCTCGTGCACGCCAACTAAATTACCAGGTACTTTCGTTTCTTGGTAATGATTCTAATGTTCATGAGAATATGATGCTGCCTAAATTGGATACATTTGTTTTGCTTACAAATGAAGGGCCTAGCTTGGAGAAGGATGAACATTGGAGCAAGAACAAGCATGAAGATGATGCCATGCGCAAGGGGAACAAGAACGGAGTTACAAGTGATGATTTCAGGACTTTGAAGCCACCATAATGGGTGCATGAAGCCATGGACGAAATATACAAGATGCCACTTCATAAATTTCGTCCCGAGGCTATTATAGGTGTTGCGTCACCTTTTTATTGGGCCAGGCCCATGTAATTTCGAAATACAAAAGTATAGGCTATTTTTAGAGTCCGTATGTGTGGGGAAACAAGAGATAGGGTTGATTTCGGACCCCTCCACCAAGGGCCACGAAATTCCCCCTCTCTTCCTCCATATATACAGCCCTTAGGGCACCGTTTAGACTTTGGGTTTTGTTTATATTAAAAGTTCGCCATAGCTGCAACTTCGCGTACTTCGTTTGTGTTCAACGACCAGACAAAGGCGTCACAGAACCCCACCTTGATCAATAAAGCTTTCATCTTATATTCGCAATATCCAGATTGCAATCTTAGTTTCTTGCTTGTTCTTCGTTTGCTCGCAGGAAACAGACCCTCGTGGTCAGGTTGATCATGCTCCGGCGTGGTCAATAACCTCTCGGAGTTGGTTTAGCGATTGCTCAGGCGCGACGTCCTCGCACGTTCGTAGTCGGATCGTCAAAGTCGACTTCCACCAAAGCGATATCCATCATCTCATCGAAAGACGGGACACCTTTGCCTCTATCAAAACTCCTCACTTGTGTGACCGTTTTGGGTTGCGGCCAACTCTCAATAGCTTCAATCTTGGCTTTATCAACTTCAATTCCCTGTGGAGTAACAACATAGCCAAGAAAAGATACTCGGTCGGTGCAAAAGGTGCACTTCCCAAGGTTACCAAACAAACGTGCATCACGTAGAGCAATAAAAACAGCACGTAAATGTTCCAAATGTTCTTCCAAAGATCTTGATAGAGGCAAAGGTGTCCCGTCTTTCGATGAGATGGTGAATTTCGCTTTGGTGGAAGTCGACTTTGACGATCCGACTACGAACGTGCGAGGACGTCGCGCCTTAGCAATCGCTAAACCAACTCCGAGAGGTTATTGACCACGCCGGAGCACGACCAACCTGACCACGAGGGTCTGTTTCCTGCGAGCAAACGAAGAACAAGCAAGAAACTAAGATTGCAATCTGGATATTGCGAATATAAGATGAAAGCTTTATTGATCAAGGTGGGGTTCTGTGACGCCTTTGTCTGGTCGTTGAACACAAACGAAGTACGCGAAGTTGCAGCTATGGCGAACTTTTAATCTAAACAAAACCCCAAAGTCTAAACGATGCCCTAAGGGCTGGATATATGGAGGAAGAGGGGGGGAATTTCGTGGCCCTTGGTGGATGATGAGGACATCAATACAATTGTTACACCCACAGCCCCTGCTGCTATACATACTGGACCAATTACTAGAGCTCGTGCACGCCAACTAAATTACCAGGTACTTTCGTTTCTTGGTAATGATTCTAATGTTCATGAGAATATGATGCTGCCTAAATTGGATACATTTGTTTTGCTTACAAATGAAGGGCCTAGCTTGGAGAAGGATGAACATTGGAGCAAGAACAAGCATGGAGATGATGGCATGCGCAAGGGAAACAAGAACGGAGTTACAAGTGATGATTTCAGGACTTTGAAGCCACCATAATGGGTGCATGAAGCCTTGGACGAAATATACAAGATGCCACTTCATAAATTTCGTCCCGAGGCTCTTTTAGGTGCTGCGTCACCTTATTATTGGGCCAGGCCCATGTAATTTCGAAATACATAAGTATAGGCTATTTTT
>NW_021270159.1:0-957 GCF_002162155.2 Triticum dicoccoides
TTGATGTCAACGTCTACGTAGAACCCATCAGAAGGGGTTGCAGCGTCTTCTGTAAAAATGTAAATTATAGCAACATGAGTACAAAGGTACTCAGCAAGACTTACATCAGATCCTACATACATGCATATCATCAAGAAGGGTTGGTGGAGTTGTTGCAGCAAGCCAGCTTTGACTCTTGGCTAGGCTAACCTACGAGACTCCAACTTGAAATGGTTTTGCGCACACGAGTCCACTACTCACCAATTCAATACACTACCGAGGATCCACCTCCGTCTTCCTACGGAAGACCCATCCTCGGCACTCACGCTTATCTTGAGGCTTTTAGCAGTTTCCATTTACTTGTCTATGAACTGTATAGGCAACCAAGTAGTCCTTTACCGCGGACGCGGCTATTCGAATAGATCATGATAACCCTGCAGGGGTGTACTTCTTCATACATGTTTCCACCACTTAGCGTCTGCACATGACATGTGCTCGGCAGACTTCAAGCGAAAGCCGACATGGGTGTAGACCATGACCTACCTAAACACTTAAGCCTCTAGTCTAGGTTGATCGCCTATCCAGGTTCCATCCGCAGGGAGTCCGGCCGAGGTTTCCCATACGGCCCCGAACGATGTGAACAGGGTTCCCGAGATACCTAACGGGTATTCGGTACACCCGGCCACGTACCTACCACATCACAGCCCACCCCTACGGTCAGCGCTGTCCACGGCCTCCAGTAGGCTACAAACACCAGAAACTACTTGCAACTCCTGGACAGAGAGCTAGGGTGAATAAGAAGTCGAGCGGGGTCATATTTCAGGGCCCAATGCATGGTAGTAGCTGTATCTTAAATCACACATACAGATCTCAGTGCTTAAGGTCGGCTTCAATGAAACAACCCACCATGTACTCCTACATGGCCTCTCATCGATACCTTTACCAAATCGTGTTCACCACACCACTCTCGTTACCGAC
>NW_021270160.1:0-1332 GCF_002162155.2 Triticum dicoccoides
GTGGCGCAATGTCTTGTCAGTTTCGAGCTGGTGTTCCCACCATCCTTCTTCAATATCATGACGCACGTCCTAGTTCATCTAGTCGACGAGATTGTCATTCTGGGGCCCGTATTTCTACACAATATGTACCCCTTTGAGAGGTTCATGGGAGTCCTAAAGAAATATGTTCGTAACCGCGCTAGGCCAGAAGGAAGCATCTCCATGGGCCATCAAACAGAGGATGTCATCGGGTTTTGTGTTGACTTCATTCCTGGCCTTAAGAAGATAGGTCTCCCTAAATCGCGGTATGAGGGGAGACTGACTGGAAAAGGCACGCTTGGAAGGGACTCAATAATATGCAGGGATGGATATTCTTGGTCTCAAGCACACTACACAGTTCTACAGAACTCTACCTTGGTGACCCCGTATGTCGATGAACACAAGAACAGTCTACGCTCCAAACACCCAGAGCAGTGCGACGACTGGATTACATGTGAACACATCAGGACTTTCAGCAGTTGGTTGGAAACACGTCTCAGAGGTGACAACACTGTTTGTGATGAGCTGTACTTGTTGTCTAGGGGACCATCTTCGACTGTAATGATTTGGAAAGGATACGAGATAAATGGGAATACATTTTACACGATTGACCAAGATGAAAAGAGCACCAACCAAAACAGCGGTGTCCGCTTCGATGCAGCAACCGACAATGGAAATGACACATATTATGGTTACATAGCAGACATATGGGAACTTGACTACGGAGTAGATTTTAAGGTCCCTTTGTTTAAGTGCAAGTGGGTCAATCTGTCAGGAGGCGGGGTACAGGTAGACCCACAGTACGGAATGACCACAGTGGATCTGAAAAATCTTGGGTACACTGACGAACCATTCGTCCTAGCCAGTGATGTGGCACAGGTTATCTATGTGAAGGACATGTCTACCAGACCGAGGAAAAGAAAAGATAAGGAAGCGAATACATCATACAATGAGCCAAAGCGCCACATAGTTCTTTCAGGAAAAAGGGACATCCTGGGAGTGGAGGGCAAGACAGACATGTCTGAAGAGTATGAAAAGTTTCATGAAATTCCCCCCTTCAAAGTCAAGGCTGACCCAAGCATCCTGATAAACGATGAAGATTATCCATGGTTACGGCGCAATAAGCAAACGACACAAGCGAAGAAAAAGTGAAGACTTTCTCCCGCAACTATTATGATGATAACATGCCAACTTTGTAACAGACGAGTATGATACCATTGTCCGTTTTGTACATGCACATGCTATGCCAACTTTTTCAGAGTTCATTTGAAAACTATGAATTTTAAAACCTCGCCAACCGAAGGGCGCTCACAC
>NW_021270161.1:0-1128 GCF_002162155.2 Triticum dicoccoides
AGATTTCAGCAAATCTGTTTGCTATGCTTTTGTGTGCAAAGAGGCATTATTTTCATTCGAGGACGTGCCTTCCTCTTTGCCTCCTGCTGTCACTAACATTTTGCAGGAGTTCGCGGACGTTTTTCCACAAGACGTGCCACCGGGATTACCGCCTATTCGAGGGATTGAGCATCAGATTGACTTAATTCCCGGTGCTTCACTGCCAAACCGTGCACCATACCGTACCAATCCAGAGGAGACGAAGGAGATTATGCGTCAAGTACAAGAGCTTCTCGACAAAGGTTATATACGCGAATCCCTTAGTCCTTGTGCTGTTCCTATTATTCTAGTGCCGAAAAAGGATGGTACATCACGTATGTGTGTTGATTGTAGAGGCATTAATAATATTACTATTCGTTATCGTCATCCTATTCCTAGGCTAGATGATATGCTTGATGAATTGAGTGGCTCTACAATATTCTCCAAAGTTGATTTGCATAGTGGCTACCATCAAATTCGTATGAAATTGGGAGATGAATGGAAAACAGCATTAAAAACTAAGTTTGGATTATATGAGTGGTTAGTCATGCCTTTTGGGTTAACTAATGCACCTAGTACTTTCATGAGATTAATGAACGAAGTTTTACGTGCTTTCATTGGACGATTTGTGGTAGTTTACTTCGATGACATACTGATTTATAGCAGATCTTTGGAAGAACATTTGGAACATTTACGTGCTGTTTTTATTGCTCTACGTGATGCACGTTTGTTTGGTAACCTTGGGAAGTGCACCTTTTGCACCGACCGAGTATCTTTTCTTGGCTATGTTGTTACTCCACAGGGAATTGAAGTTGACAAAGCCAAGATTGAAGCTATTGAGAGTTGGCCGCAGCCCAAAACGGTCACACAAGTGAGGAGTTTTCTTGGCCTCGCTAGATTCTATAGGCGTTTTGTGAGAGATTTCAGCACCATTGCTGCACCTCTCAACGAGCTTACAAAGAAGGATGTGCCTTTTGTTTGGGGTACCGCACAGGAAGAAGCCTTCACGGTATTGAAAGATAAGTTGACACATGCTCCTTTACTCCAACTTCCTGATTTTAATAAGACTTTTGAGCTTGAATGTGATGCTAGTGGAATTGGATTAGGAGG
>NW_021270162.1:0-971 GCF_002162155.2 Triticum dicoccoides
CGTCGAAACAAGATTGGACTAGTAACGGTAAGCATATTGAACAACATCAACGCCCACAACTACTTTGTGTTCTACTCGTGCAAAGAATCTACGCAATAGACCTAGCTCATGATGCCACTGTTGGGGAACGTAGCAGAAATTCAAAATTTTCCTACGTGTCACCAAGATCTATCTATGGAGAGACCAGCAACGAGTAGAAAGAGAGTGCATCTACATACCCTTGTAGATCGCTAAGCAGAAGCGTTCAAGTGAACGGGGTTGATGGAGTCGTACTCGTCGTGATTCAAATCACCGATGATCCTAGTGCCGAACGGACGGCACCTCCGCGTTCAACACACGTACAGCCCGGTGACGTCTCCCACGCCTTGATCCAGCAAGGAGAGAGGGAGAAGTTGAGGAAGACTCCATCCAACAGCAGCACAACGGTGTGGTGGTGGTGGAGGAGCGTGGCAATCCAGCAGGGCTTCGCCAAGCACCATGGGAGAGGAGGAGTAGGGAGAGAGGTAGGGCTGTGCCAGAACTTCGTCTCTAGCTCCCATGCACCTCCCCACTATATATAGGGGTGGAGGGGCTGGTTTCTTGCCCTCCAAGTCCATTGGGGCGTTGGCCAAGGTGGGAGGAAAGAAATCTCATTATTTCCTTCCCCACCGATTGTTATCCCCCCTTTTTAGGGATCTTGATCTTATCCCTTCGGGATATGATCTTATTCCTTCTAAGGGGGGATCTTGGTGCGCCTTGACCAGGGGTGTGGGGCCTTGCCCCCACTACCCACGTCCATGTGGGTCCCCCCATGCAGGTGGGCCCCACTCCGGAACCTTCTAGAACCTTCCCGGTACAATACCGAAAAATCCCGAACATTTTCCGGTGGCCAAAATAGGACTTCCCATATATAAATCTTTACCTCCGGACCATTCCGGAACTCCTCGTGACGTCCGGGATATCATCCGGGACTCCGAACAACATTCGGTAAC
>NW_021270163.1:0-942 GCF_002162155.2 Triticum dicoccoides
CCTGAAATGCCCTTCTAAAATGCCCATCATTTTTGTCTTGGTTCAGAACCTCTGCCAAAAGTGGTGCACATTTTCCTAGGCCATCTTAGGGTTTTGAATTAAATCATAAATATTTGAATTTGGGCATTTAAAATTATATAAAATATTTAAATGCTCAAATAACTCCAAACTAAAATGTTTCATGTTGGAAATAATCCAACTATGGACCAGGAGTAGTTTGGTGATTTTAGGAGTAGCCTAAGTATTTTATTTAATTCAACAAAGTTGCAGAAGTATTAAAAAAAACAGAAAACAGAAAAAAATGGAAAAAGCTTACCTGGCGCCCAGCACCCGGCCCACCTGCCGGCCCAGCCCAGCACCGCGCCAGCGAGCTGCTTGCCGGCCAGGCAGGCAGGCAGGTGCTCGACGGCGAGCACCGCATGGGTGCCACGCACCTGCTCGCCGCCTCGCCGCCTCCCTCGCCCGGCTAACGCCGTGAATCGGCCTCTCTCTCTCTCCCGAACCTCCTAGACACCCCCTCTCCTCTCCAGCTCCTCTCCCTCGCTCTCCCACGCCATGGCCGACGCCATCGCCGCCACCCCCTCGCCGTAGCCACGCCCTCCGTCAACCCCACGCCGTGCCGCCGTGTCCAGGAGCTCCGCCGCCGTCCACTTCATCGAGCTAGCCGAGCCCCGTGTGCTCGTGCGGCCCGAGACCACCGCACCGACCTCGCCCGAGCTCGCCGTCGCCGGAGATCCCCTTCAACACCGTCGCCGCCTCAGCTCGTCCCCGACCCCGCCGGTGGCCTCTACGGGAGCGCTGTGAGCCTAGCTACCCCTCCGACCCTCCCTCTCTCATTCCCGAGCCGTGTAGCCACCGCACGAAGATCACACGCACGCACCGCCGCGGATCTCGTCGCCGACGTGCTCCCGGCCATCCTCCGGCCAACCCGCGGTGTCCAAC
>NW_021270164.1:0-1239 GCF_002162155.2 Triticum dicoccoides
AACATGGCATCACAACATGACTCTACGACTCAAGTAATTTATTCAATAGGCTCCGAGGAGCGAGATATTACAAACATGGGTCTCATGACCCAACAATCAGAGCATACAAATCAAAGCACAAGCGGAAGCTATCATGTCTGGGTACAGACATCTATAACTGAAAAAGGCTGAGAAGCCTGACTATCTACCAAATTCTGCCGAGGCACAAGACCGTAGCTGAGGTAACAAGCTAAACGTCGAAGTCCACGTGGAACTACTAGTGAGACCGAAGTCTCTCTGCAAAAACATAAAATAGGCAAACGTGAGTACAAATGTACCCAGCAAGACTTACATCAGAACTAACTACATATGCATCATTATCAACAAGGGGATGGTGGGGTTTAACTGCAGCAAGCCAGCTTTGACTCGGTGGCTATCCTGAACTACGACTGCAATGTAACTCTTTTGAGGTGGCGCACACGAGTCCACATATTCACCATATCAATACACCACTATGGATCCGCTCCCGTCTCCCTACGATAACGCCATCCATAGCACTCACGCTTATCTTGCGTATTTTAGAGTATCCACTTTCACTTGTCTATGAACTGATATAAGCAACCCAGAAGTCCTTTTCTGCGGACACGGCTATTCGAATAGATGATGTTAACCCTGCAGGGGTGTACTTCTTCATACATGTTTCCACCACTTAGCGTCTGCACACGACATGTGCTCGGCAGACTTCAAGCGAAAGCCGACGTGGGTGTAGACCACGACCTACCTAAACAATCAAGTCTCTAGTCCAGGTTTATCGCCTATTCGGGTTCCATCCATGAGGAGATCCGGCCGGAGTTTCGCTCACAGCCCCAAACGATGTGAACAGGGTTCCGTGACACCAAACGGGCGCCCGGTATACCCGGCCACGTGCCTACCGCATCACAGCCCACCCCTACGGTCAGTGCTGTCCACGGCCTCCAGCATACTACAAACACCAGAAACTACTTGCAACTCCTGGACAGAGGACAAGGGTGAATAAGAAGTCGAGCGGGGTCATATTTCAGGGCCCAATGTATGGTAGTAGCTGAATCATGGATCACAAACACAGAACTCAGTTCCTGAGGACGGCTGCAATGAGACAACCCACCATGTACTCCTACATGGCCTCTCACCGCTACCTTTACCAAATCGTGTTCACACACTTAGCTCACACACAATAGGACATGTTCACACACCTCTGATTCATCCCCGATGAATCAGACC
>NW_021270165.1:0-1916 GCF_002162155.2 Triticum dicoccoides
GGCCAAGCCAACGCCCGCGGCCCGCCGTCGCCTCGGGCCTTTGCTCGCCGGCGTGCCCGTTCGGGCGACGCCGCGCCCCGTCGGACGCCCACGGTCACGGCCTTGCCCCGGCCCTGATTTGGGCGAACGCCCAGTCGGGCGCCGCAACGCCCGACCCGCCCGTAGCGCTCGGGGCCCCACCCCACAGAACGTTTCCAATAAAAAAAGAGACTAATAAAAAAAACTTAAATAATTAATTAATTAACTAAATTAATTAAGTTAATTAATCCTAGTAATTAATCTAACTAATCTATTAGTTAAATAAACAGTAGTTTGTTTAGCCTAATCTCTAATTAACATAGACAATGTATGACAGGTGGGTCCCACTGGACCCACTGGTCAGGTTGACCAAGTCAACTCTGTTGACTGCTGATGTCAGAATGGATCATGCTGATGTCATTAATTCATTTTCGAATTAATTAATTAATTAATTAAATTCCAGAAATTAATAAAATCTTTAGAAAATCATATCTTTTAATCCGTAACTAGGATGAAAATACTTTCTACATGAAAGTTGCTCAGAACGATGAGACGAATCCGGATACGCAGCCCATTCGTCCGCCACGCACCCCTAACATATCAAACTCGCAACTTTCCCCCTCCGGCTCCTTTGCCCGAAAACATGAAACACCGGGGGTACTTTCCCGGATGTTTCCCCCCTTCACCGGTATCACCTCATACCGCTTTAGGGCACCTCTAGCACCGATACGTGTCTTTGTCATGCATCATTATGCATCTATTTGCTTAAATATTTATTGTTTCTTCCCCCTCTTCTCTCGCTAGACACCGAGACCGACGCCGCTGCTACCCAGTACGAATACGGAGTTGTCGACCCCTCTCTCTTGCCAGAGCAACCAGGCAAGCCCCCCCTTTGATCACCAGATATCGCCTACTCTTCTCTATACTGCTTGCATTAGAGTAGTGTAGCATGTTACTTCTTTCCGTTATTCCTATCCTGATGCATAGCCTATCCTTGCTACTACTGTAGTTACCATTACCTGCTATCCTACTGCTTAGTATAGGATGCTAGTGTTCCATCAGTGGCCCTACACTCTTGTCCGTCTGCCATGCTATACTACTGGGCCGTGATCACTTCGGGAGGTGATCACGGGCATATACTATATACTTTACACAGTTACCTGTGGTATTGTTCAGAGTTGGGGGCTGAAGGGGCAGGTGGCTCTATCGTGGTAGAGGTGGGCCTGGGTTCCCGACGGCCCCCGACTGTTACTTTGTGGCGGAGCGACAGGGCAGGTTGAGACCACCTAGGAGAGAGGTGGGCCTGGCCCTGGTCGGTGTTTGCGGATACTTAACACGTTTAACGAGATCTTGGTATTTGATCTGAGTCTGGCTATTGGCCTATACGCACTAACCATCTACGCGGGGACAGTTATGGGCACTCGACGTCGTGGTATCAGCCGAAGCCTTCGTGACGTCAGCGACTGAGTGGCGCGCGCCGGATTGGACCGTAAGCCCGCTCTTGTATTAAGGGGGCTAGTTCTGCTTCCGGCCGCGTACGCAACGTGCAGGTGTGCAATGGGCGATGGGCCCAGACCCCTGCGCCATAGGATTTAGACCGGCGTGCTGACCTCTCTGTTGTGCCTAGGTAGGGCTGCGACGTGTTGATCTTCCGAGGTCGGGCATGACCCAGGAAAGTGTGTCCGGCCAAATGGGATCGAGCGTGTTGGGTTATGTGGTGCACCCCTGCAGGGAAGTTAATCTATTCGAATAGCCGTGATCTTCGGTAACAGGACGACTTGGAGTTGTACCTTGACCTTATGACAACTAGAACTGGATACTTAATAAAACACACCCTTCCAAGTGCCAGATACAACCGGTGATCGCTCTCTCACAGGGCGACGAAGGGAGGATCATCG
>NW_021270166.1:0-735 GCF_002162155.2 Triticum dicoccoides
TTACTTAGCTCCAAAATGACCTATTTAACCTAGGCTAGCTCTAAAATGACCTATAGTTAGCATTTTTTCCACCAAAATGACTCAATATGCTTAGCTAGCTCAAAAATTACATAATAAGCTTAATTATCTCCAAAATGACCTATTTAACCTAGGATAGCTCTAAAATGACATAATATGCTTAAGAAATGACATAGTTTAGCTCCTAAATGACTTCACATGCTTAGGTAGCTTCAAAATGACATAATAACCTTACTTAGCACTAAAATGACCTATTTAACCTAGGCTAGCTCTAAAATGACCTATAGTTAGCATTTTTTCAACCAAAATGACTCAATATGCTTAGCTAGCTCAAAAATTACATAATAAGCTTAATTAGCTCCAAAATGACCTATTTAACCTAGGATAGCTCTAAAATGACCTATACTTAGCATTTTTCCTCCAAAATGACTTAATATGCTTAGCTAGCTTCAAAATGACCTATTTAACCTAAGATAGCTCTAAAATGACCTATACTTAGCATCTTTTCCTCCAAAATTACTTAATCTGCTTAACTAGCTCTAAAATGACATAATATGCTTAAGAAATGACATAGTTTAGCTCCTAAATGACTTCACATGCTTAGGTAGCTTCAAAATGACATAATAACCTTACTTAGCTCTAAAATGACCTATTTAACCTAGGATAGCTCTAAAATGACCTATACTTAGCATTGTTTCCTCCAAAATGACTCAATAT
>NW_021270167.1:0-2040 GCF_002162155.2 Triticum dicoccoides
CAAGACCCCGTTTCGACCATAGGAGGTCCGTTTCCTCCATTTTGCAGTACGCCAGACCCCTCCCAATGAACAGGATCCCGTTTCGAACGTGGCCTGTCGAACACAAGGTCGTTTCCTCCGTTCTGTGGTACGCCAGGCCTCGTTTCCATCACCTGTTCCATCCAAGCCGGTTGGCTCCCACGCTCCGTTGCCTCCCGATGAACCTGACGCATTCCGTTGCCTCCCCATGAACACGACGCATTATGTTGCCTCCCCATGAACACGACGACGATGCAGTTTCTCCGTTCTGACCCAGCCATGTACACGAGCCCTGGCCGTACTTATGCGCGAGTAGGTGTTCGAGACCCCGCCCGTATGTATGTATGTGGCCGTATTTTCTTTCTTGCACCCTGGCCGTTGTACATACGTGTACATGCTACATGCGCGCCTCTACTACGACACGTGCTCTCCTCTACTACGACACGTGCGTGCCTCTACATCCACCAGTATGTACGTACTTGTTCGCGACCAGAATGACAACCCTACGTACGCTTCGACCAGGTGGGTGCCGACTGTCAGGCACTTCCTTGCGTGTGAAGATGTAGGTGGTGGGTCCCAGCAGTCAGGGGGCGAATCGATTTTTTTTGCCCGGACGCACTTCCTTGCGTGCGAAGATGTAGATGCTGGGTCTCAACAGTCAGGGGGGGAAATCGTTTTTTGTTTGCCCGGACGCACTTCCTTGTGTGCGAAGATGTAGCTGGTGGGTCCCAGCAGTCAGGGGGAGACGGTTTTTTCGTGAAATACCATGGCCTGTCCGGTGGGTCCCTGCTGTCTGGTGGAGGTATCATTATTTTCCGCATAATAAGGAGGCACTTCGATGTTGCGGCCATGGACCCAGCTGTCAGCCTCTCCACGTACAGTCCATGTCCGATGGAAGTCGTTCCTTGACCACGTTGACCATGCCGCGCCGAGAACACCAGGGCAGTGGAAGATGGCGAGGCCTAGGAAGGGGATGATGCGGAGCCGGGGAAGACGTGACAGTGGAAACCTGCGCGGAGAGGAGTACGAGGGTTCAGTGGTTCGGCTGCGGTGTGAGGCTGCCATGGCCGCAGGGCCTGGCCAGCGATGGGAATAGTAAGGAGCGGTGAGGCTTCCGCGGCAGCACAGCCGGCCATGGGAGGTAGGAGCATGCGGCAGGGCAGGCGCTGCTTTGGGCGGCTGGAGCAAGAAGACCAGAGGTTGAAGAAGCACTACGGCCGTTGGATGGACATCGTACGGTCACTGAAGCTAGAATCGTTTATATTGACTAAGTTGACAAAGTCCTTGGTACACGCCAACTTAGTAGGCCCATAGGTCAGCCTCCTAAATGGTGCGCCCCAGATGTCAGGGGAGGAATCGTTTTTTGGGCGGCCGAAGCTAAGAATATCCGAGATTGAAGAAGAAGCACGACATCTGTTGGATAGACATCCAACGGCCACTGCTGCGAGAACCGTGTGTTGACTATAATAAGTTGACAAAGCCTTGCATACGCATCAATTTTTTTTAGGGGACGTGTCAACTTAGTAGGCCCACAAGTGTGTGGCAGAGAACTTATAGCCCATTTGCGAGTTAGAATGTACAGCCCATTTTTGAATTCTAATGGAATTTACTACAGCCCATTTACACTTTGTTAAAAGCACAGCCCATTTTCTAGCTAGGACAACGATTAATAATTTCAACCAACCATTGAAGACAGAATTCAATAAAATTTCCCACATTTTGATGGGATCCGAAATATTTTTATCCCGAAATTTCTAGTCAGATTAAATATAAACTTGTATTACGAAAAAATCCAACGAAACATTGCCCGTGCAACAATGAAAATTTAAGATTTTCAAAATCCATAAATAATATTTTATAAACTAATTTCATGTTTGGTGCATTTTTTTATAGTTACTGCCCAGTTTTTATAATTACATCCCATTTATTATTTTTTAAAGCCCATTTTCCTATTAAGCCTAATGCATCCCTCCTAGGAAAGATTTGCAGCCGAGCGGGGCGGAGAATAACAAGTTGACCATG
>NW_021270168.1:0-8412 GCF_002162155.2 Triticum dicoccoides
AGCTGAATTCATTGAGATATTTGCATTGCTAGCTACATTTCAGTGCCAAATTTCACCAATTTAAGCAAAACTACCGTTTAGCTAGCTACAGTTCAGTGCCATATTTCACTGGATTAAAATAAGCACATACACATAACTGACAGCACACATACACATCACTGATTTAACGAAATTTGCACACAACTCAGTAGCACTTCATCATCATATAAAGTATATTAGCAGCAGTACAAATAAAGAGACATGATCAAAGTACTTCATAATAAACCCAAGCAACTTCATAATAAATCAATGTCCTCAGCTGTAAACTGAACTATTGTCAGGTCATGTTGTCAGGTCATGTTGAAAGTAAAATAGGACCTTGCTGTGTTTGGGACCAAATTGTTATTTGGCTATTCTAGCTGGCTTTTTTTAGGGAATTGTAACTTGTGTGAAGCTGAAACAAAGTTAACTTACATGCTCCTATATGCTCAGCTGAATTATTATAACATGTCTATCCAGTTTGCAGTTATTCTTATAGGCGATCCGTAATTAGCGTAGCTATTGTGCATCAAGATTCGTTTTTAGTCCTAAGAAAACACAAGGTTGTCAGGGATGGTTTTTCTTTGACTGGGGTTGTTGTCGACCTGAATTAAAGATGCAGTGTTTGGCAGATCCAGTCTGCAAACTTTGTCCTACTTACTGGATCAACAATGTTCTTAATTCCATTACCTAGTGTACATACCAACAGCCATAAACAAAAGATCAACTAATGACTGAGCCAACCAAGAGCCACAGACGAAACCAGCACATGCTTGCACATGCACTGAAGCTACAACTCTTATCAAGGTAAAAATAAAAGAGAAAATTGCTTATTCTCTCACAGATGTTGGTTTGCCGATTTGCATCAGTAAATGCGTTCTTTTTCATCCGAGGCAAATAAGCAAAAGATTGTACTAGACAGCTAATCGACAGTGTTCTTAATTCCACTAGCATATGTGTAGTTCTAAGTTCATGCACTAATAGTTTGCCTGCAGAGAGCTTCCTAACCAGGTTCGGTGTGTTTTACTATTTGATCCGTTAGGTAGCTATTATGCATCAAGATTCGTCTGAAATCCTAAGAAAACACAATAAGGTTTTCTTTGGCTGGGGTTGTTGCCGATCTGAATTAAGGATGGAGTGTTTGGCAGATCCAGTCTGCAAAATTTATCTTACTTACTAGGACAGCTGACCAATATTGTTCTTAACTCCACTTCCTACTGTACACAGTAGCAGCCATGAAGTGCATCAGTAGCAACGAGCACAGGCGCAACACAGGATAGAGCGCAGCCATGAAGTCAAGTTAACAATATCTGCCAAAACCTAATACAAATGAATCATATGAATAAAAATGATTGATGCAGAATCCAAAATGGCAACTGGCATACATCGCTGGAACCAATTGTGCATATATGGTAATTATGAGTTTTACTTTGTAGATAATTAGATACTGAATTAGAGTTGCGTTTATCTCCAAATACAACAGCTATATTCATTAAGTTTCCATCTATCTAATGGGGGCTCTTCCTCTTGTTCTCATTATTTCTCATTCTTGTACACTATTCTTCCCTTTTTTGTTTGAAGAAAAGAGATCCCTACATACTCATGACAATGAAACTTATCACAGAACATGATCATTAGCAGTTACATTGGACGAACTCTTGCCCCTCTAGGTTCCATCTTTTCGAAAATAGAACAACACAAAATGCACCAACCTGTGGTGACAAGCCAAGGTTCAGAGCAATATATGTTCATGATAATTTCAGCTGTCTATAGAGATGGTTTGGGAATTTCAACTAGGTTGCTATATTTGACCAATTGTCTGACTGCCAACAAACATGAAAAACCAACAACATAGATCCGAGGTGGGGCAAAATGGCAACTGGTGGTGGTGGTGCTGGTGACAAGAAGAAATAGAGATGGGGGCTCACGGGGGATGCGAGGGGGATAGGGGGAGAGGAGGAGGGGGAGCTCACGGGGGCGACGAGGTCCGGGTGGTGGTGTGGGTGCTCCGGCGACGGTGGTGTGGACGGGGCGGCGTCCGGGCCACCGGCGACGAGGGCGGCGGGGCGATGGCGAGTCGGCCTGGCCACCGGAGTCGGCCGGGCGAGGTCAACGGCGAGCGCCCCCTCTTCCTCCTCCTTCTCCGTGGGGAAAGCGGCGGGGCGGCGGCGTCGGGAGAGGAGAGGGCGGCGTCGCGGCGTCTCACGGCGTCGGGGCGGCGTCGCGGCGTCGGGGCGGCGTCGAGGCGGCGGGGCAGCGGCGTCGGGAGAGGAGAGGAGAGGGGAAGGGGATCGAGGGCGAGGGCGAGAAGGGGATCGAGGGCCGGGGAGGAAAAATATGGATGGGGGCACAATACTAATGGCGCACCACCCCCCGGTGCGCCATAAGTATATCCACACTAATGGCGCACCTCACCCTGGTGCGCCATTAGTACTTTTTTTTCTGCTCGAGCCAACAGGTTATCTCCCACCTGACCTGATCCACACCAAGTCCCCTCTACTAGCTCAACTGGTTAGTAGCCAGTTCTCACACCAGGAGGTCCTGGGTTCGAATCCCAGGCTCCACAAATTTTTTTTTATCATTTAAAAAGCTGTTTGATACTTATTTATGTTTAAATATGTTCAAACTTGTTTAAATAATAACAGTAATATTTTTTTATAAGACAGTAGCATTTAAAAAGCTGTTTGATACTAATTTTTTTTATAAGACGGTGCGCGGGGTGCGGGGGGTCGGCGGCGGCGGTTGGGTAGGGGAATCGAGGGTGCGGTGGGTCGGCGGCGGCGGCCGGTGGACTTGGGGGGTGCTCGGCGCCGAGGGGGACCGGATCTGGCGAGGTGGGATAGCGGTCGAGATGGAGGGGGATCGAGGTGGGCTCCACAAATTTTTTTTTAGCATTTAAAAAGCTGTTTGATACTAATTTTTTTTATAAGACGGTGCGCGGGGTGCGGGGGGTCGGCGGCGGCGGTTGGGTAGGGGAATCGAGGGTGCGGGGGGTCGGCGGCGGCGGCCGGTGGACTGGGGGGTGCTCGGCGGCGAGGGGGGCCGGATCTGGCATGGTGGGATAGCGATCGAGATGGAGGGGGATCGAGATCGAGTGTCCATGAAATTTAAAAATATTCATGATAGTTCAAAAAGTACCCATGAAATACAATCGAGAAATGAAGGCTACGATTTAAATACAATCGATCTTAGCTAGCTATCTGTTCACAATCTTTTTGCCCTTCTTTTTCGCAAATGGAGTTCTTCTATGGAACGGACGTCCTTTAGGTAGGGTGGTCCTGCTTCTTCTTGTGGTGTATGCTGCTACTTCATCATCGTCGTCATGTTCGATCCTCGGGTCGCCGTACTTGTCGAAGTCTTGCTCATTGGCTACTCCATCCATTCCGATGATCTTCCTTTTGCCTCTCCTCACGACAACACGACTGGGCTTTGGCGGGTCGGTAATGAAGAAGCATTGGTCCACTTGGGAAGCCAGTACCCATGGCTCATTTTTCGCGGTGACGTTTGCGCCCGCGGTCTTGGATTTGGCTTCGGGTATAACCATGGTGGTGAAATACCGGTCTTCTTTTATGACGTTCTTGGCCCATCTGACACGGAACATCGGGACCTTCTCTCCAGCGTAGCTCAGCTCCCAGATCTCCTCGATCCTTCCGTAGTATCTGTCCTTGTCGTTACCGGTGTAGGATTCCATCGTTACCCCGGAGTTCTGATAACCATCGCTCTTCATGTCCTTGGCCTTGGTGTAGAATGTGTAGCCGTTGATACCGTACGCCTCATAGGTCATCAGGTTGTGCTCGGCGCCCTGTGACAAGGCGAATATGAGTTGTTCTTCCGCGGAAGAATCCTCATGTAAAGGGTACGACAGAAGCTTATGCTTGAACCAACGCGTGAAACATGAGTTGTGCTCTTTGAGTATATCTCCGTCCGTCCTCTGTTGGCCTCGGTCATTGTACGTCTTTTTAATAAAGGTTTTGTGCTCTACCAACCAAGGATCGACCACGTCTATGTGTTGTAGCGCGACTAGGTTTGCTCTTTCAAAGTCGGCGAGTCGACCCTCGAAGTCGACATGCATTTCGCGGCGACCCACACGGTGACCCCATCCAGCGAGCCTGCCGAGGTGCCTGTTGATGGGCAGACCAACGGGGTTCTCGATGCCTAGATAATTCGTGCAGTAGGAGATGCACTCTTCGGTCAGAAAGCCCCTGGCTATGCTTCCTTCTGGACGTGACATGTTGCGAACGTATCCTTTGATGACACCATTCATCCTTTCGAACGGCATCATGCTGTGCAGGAACGTCGGCCCGAGTTGGATGATATCCTCCACTATATGGACCAGCAGATGCACCATAACGTCGAAGAATGCGGGCGGGAAGTACATCTCAAGCTCGCATAGTATCACCACGATCTCTTCCTGTAGCCTTCTGAGTTGCCTCACGCCAATCGACTTCCGAGAGATGACGTCGAAGAAGTTGCATAGGCCAAATAGCGTTTCACGGACGTGCGCGTCCATGATCCCACGGATTGCAACTGGAAGTATCTGCGTCATCAGCACGTGACAGTCGTGAGACTTCATCCCGCTGAACTTCTGCTTCGCTGGGTCTAGGTATCTGCTTATCTTCCCCGCGTAACCGTAAGGAAGTTTTACTCCTAGGAGGCAGGTGAAAAACTGCTCGATCTCCTCCTGACTTAGAGTGAAGCACGCGGCAGGGTAGTCATTTCCGGTCTTCTTGGCCTTTTTGCCTTTGCGACGACTTTCTGTGTCCTGCTTCGCCTCATCATCATCATCATCATCATATATAGCGTGAAGCTCCTGCCTGATGCCCATTGATTTCAAGTCTGCCCTTGCTTTCGGCCCATCTTTGGTCCTCTCTGGCATGTTGAGCAGGGTACCAAGCAGACTCTCGCACACGTTCTTCGTGATATGCATGACATCAAGGCTGTGAGGCACACGGTGGATCTTCCAGTACGGCAAGTCCCAGAAAACAGACCTCGTTTTCCATACCTTCAGCAGCGGCTCTGGCGCCTTTCGCTTCTTTCCCGGCTCTGGCGCCTTTTGCTTCTTTCCCGGCAGTGGGCAGTCTTTCCAATTTTTCAACAGCTTGTCTATTCCCTCGCCGCTCCTCGTACACGGGCGTTTTCGGGGTTCTGTTTCACCATCGAACAGATCCTTGCGTTTCCTCCACGGGTCATCGTCGCGAAGCCACCTTCGATGTCCCATGAACACGGTTTTCGAAGACCCGGGATCTCTATCTAGCTGGCGATACGTTGTGTCATCCATGCACCTTACGCATCCAGAAAATCCGTGGACTACCTGCCCCGCAAGATATCCGTAACCGAGATAGTCGTGCACCGTCGTGAGCAGTGCGGCTCTCATAGGGAAATACTCTTTCTCTGCGGCGTCCCACGTATTGGCTGGCGTTTTCCACAGCGTGTCAAGCTCCTCTTTCAGCAGCCCCAGATACAGATTGATGTCGTTCCCTGGTTGTTTCGGCCCTTCAATTAGCATACTCATGTGAATGTACTTCCTCTTCATGCACAACCAGGGGGGAAGGTTGTACATCCACACAAACACAGGCCAGGTGCTATGTGTGCTTCTCTGGCTGCCAAACGGATTGACTCCATCGGTGCTCGCGCCCAGCACGATGTTCCTTGGATCGTTCCCAAATTCTGGGTATTCGAAGTTCAATGCTTGCCACTGGCTCGCATCCTTAGGGTGACTCATCTTGTCTTTTTTATCTATCTCCGGATCATTTGCGTCATCTTCTCGCTTCTTCTCCTCCCTATCCGCGTGCCAACGTAGGAGCTTTGCTACCTTAGGATCCGCGAAATACCGCTGCAGACGAGGAGTGATCGGAAAGTACCACACCACTTTTCGAGGAGCTTTCTTCCTCTTCTTGTATCGAGTGACACCGCACACCGGACATATTGTAGACTCCGCGTGCTCGTCCCGATAAATGATGCAATTGTTCATGCACACATGGTATTTCACGTGCGGTAAATCCAGAGGACACACGATTTTCTTCGCCTCCTCCAAACTGGTCGGGCACTTGTTCCCCTTGGGAAGACGTTCGTGCCAGAATGACATGTTCTCGTCGTAGCATGCGTCGGTCATTTTGTGTTTTACCTTCATCTCCAGGGCCATGAGCGTTACTTTCAGGCGGGTATCCTCGGGCCTGCATCCTTCATACAATGGAGTAACCGCATCTAACTCAAGTTGATCCATCTTGGCTTTCTCTCGGGCGGCAGCTCTTGCGTTATCCGTCTGCTTGAGAAGCAGCTCTTGAATATGAGGGTCCTGCACCCAGCCCATCGATGGTCCAGCGTCGTCTGCTCCGCCGGCATCATCATCTTCATGATCATGCCCGTCGCCTGCTCCGGCATCTTCCTCATCATCATGTCCTGCATCTTCTACATGATGACTGTGTACAGCATCACAGTCGTGATCATCTCCAGGGGATTCTTCGTCTTCTCGCCCGCCCGAGCCGCGGTGGTTGTCTTGCTGCCCTTCCTCATTTCTTGCCCGGCCCGCATGGACGACTTCGTAGTCATCTTCATCACCTTGCCACCGATAGCCATCCATGAAACCACGCAACAGCAGGTGGTCCCGCACCTGCCCGGAATCCGGGTCCGCAATAAGGCTCTTCAGCTTGCATCTTCGACACGGACATCTTATCTCCGTCTCGTTCTTTTGAAGCATCTCGGCCTTCGCGGACCTCAAAAACCTATTCACGATGCCTTCAGTCATCGTGCGGACCATGGTCACTTGCGGGGTAGAGCAAAACGATATTTTAGAACCAAACAAAAATTTGGCATGACCTTCCCTAAAAATAGGACCAAAAAGAATGCTTAATGCCAAAATTCTCGCCGAAACGGAAATGAATCAACATTCCGGCAAAATATTGGCAACTATCGCATATCAAATACCGGTACACCTCCAAACACAAACACATATGCAACACCACAAACATATGCAACACCACGAACATACATAGATCTAGCTAGGCCGTAAAAAGTGCATGTGCACATTGTTGTAAGGAGAACAACCTAAATATAGCTTCCCCCCTTACTTACCTATTAAAACAAGGTAATTTAACCACTTAATTTGAATGAATCTATGGTGGAAATGAGGTGAAAAAGAGGAGGCACCCGAGACAAGGAGGAGGTGGAGAGAATGAAGTGGGGAGAAAGTGAGTATGTGGGTAGGAGAGGCTGTCCCAAATATCTTGTTGCTGCCCACTTACTAATGGCGCACCTCTTGCATGGTGCGCCATTAGTACTTACAACTACTAATGGCGCACTTGGGCAGGATACGCCATTAGTATGTTTGGATAGGCGCACTAGTTCAAAAAAAAAATCCTATACTAATGGCGCACCCACTGCCAGGTGCGCCATTAGTAGTTACAACTACTAATGGCGCACTTGGGCAGGATGCGCCATTAGTATGTTTGGATAGGCGCACTAGTTCAAAAAAAAAGTTTCTATACTAATGGCGCACATGCTGCCTAGTGCGCCATTAGTACTTACAACTACTAACGGCGCACTTTGCCGGGATGCGCCATTAGTATGTTTGGACAGGCGCACTAGTTAAAAAAAATTTGATACTAATGGCGCACCCGTAGCATGGTGCGCCATTAGTTGTTTAAACTCTAATGGCGCATCAGATTGTGGTGCGCCATTAGTATATACTAATGGCGCACCATCTTTCTAGTGCGCCATTAGTGTCAATCCCATCTATAGCCATTTTCCTAGTAGTGGAGGGAGGGGATAAGGGGTGATAGCAATGGCGCACTGGTAGGGGTGCGCCATACGTATAGATAGCAATGGCGCATCTCTTACTGGTGCGCCATTACTAGTTAAATCTAGTAATGGCGCACGGTGGAATAGTGCGCCATTAGTAGTTTTGCAAAAAAAGGAATAAAAGCAATAATAAAAAAATAACATTAGTGGCGCACCTCCTGGATGGTGCGCCATTACTAGTTACAACTAGTAATGGCGCACCGTGTCTGGATGCGCCATTAGTATGTTTGGACAGGCGCACTAGTTCAAAAAAAAAATTGGTACTAATGGCGCACCGTGGTCAGGGTGCGCCATTAGTAGTTTCAACACTAATGGCGCATCAGAGGGTGGTGCGCCATTAGTATATACTAATGGCGCACCACTTGTCCGAGCGCCATTAGTGTCATTTCCATCTATAGCCCTTTTCCTAGTAGTGGTTGTTGTTGTTGTTGCTGTTGTTGCTGTTGTTGCTGTTGTTGCTCTTGTTGTTGTAGTTGTTGTTGCTGCTGCTGTTGTTGCTGTTGTTGCTGTTGTTGCTGTTGTTGGTGTTGTTGCTGTTGTTGCTGTTGTTGCTGTTGTTGTTGCTGTTGTTGCTGTTGTTGCTGCTGTTGTTGCTGT
>NW_021270169.1:0-942 GCF_002162155.2 Triticum dicoccoides
GTGGATTTTCAAAGTGCATATCATGCCATTTTGGGGAGACCAGCCTATGCACGGTTCATGGCTCGACCATGTTACGTGTACCTCAAATTGAAGATGCCCGGTCCCAAAGGTGTGATCACTGTCACCGGTGATAGGAAAAAGGCAGAGGAGTGCTTTCAGAAGGGCTCCAAGATTGCCGATTCCCAAGTGACGGCGGTCGAGTTCGAAGAATACAAGCAAAACGCAGATCCGAGTGACTTGCTGCGCTCCAAGAAGCCCGCCACAGAGTCTGCATTCCAGTCGTCCGGTGAGACGAAGCCTGTTCACATTCACCCGACCGACCCCGAAGCAGCTCCGACCCGCATCTCCACAACACTCGACCCAAAATAGGAAGAAGCGCTCATCCAGTTCCTCCGTGAGAACTGGGACATTTTTGCATGGAAGCCCGCTGACATGCCAGGTGTTCCCAGGGGACTGGCTGAGCATCGCGTAAGAGTCGACTCGTCTACAAAACCAGTCAAAGAGCATCTTCGGCGGTCCGCCGTCCAGAAGAGAAAGGCCATCGGTGAAGAAGTGGCTCGACTGTTGGCGGCAGGATTTATCCGAGAGATCTACCACTCCGAGTGGCTCGCTAATGTCGTCATGGTTCCTAAGAAGGACAAGTCGCTCCGAATGTGCATTGATTTCAAGCACATCAACCGGGCCTGCCCGAAAGATCACTTTCCTCTCCCTCGCATAGATCAAATTGTTGACTCGACCGCGGGATGCGAGAGGTTGTCTTTTTTAGATGCTTACTCCGGGTACCACCAGATCCGTCTGTACGGGCCCGATGAGGTAAAAACAGCTTTCATCACTCCATTCGGGTGCTTCTGCTATATCACCATGCCATTCGGCCTCAAGAATGCCGGAGCCACATTTATGCGAATGATTCAGAAGTGTCTACTCACCCAAATCAGTCGGAAT
>NW_021270170.1:0-1671 GCF_002162155.2 Triticum dicoccoides
AATGCGCTTAAAGATTAGAAAGATTAGAAAATATGCCATTCATACCGAGGCTTGGTATCATTATGCCGTTGGATCAGTTGTTACATTGGTTGCGATTATGATCGCATTTGTTTTCGCATTGAAATGTTTTACATAGTTTCAATGTATGGTTTAATTAATTTAGATGCTCTGCAGAGCTTTATGTTGTTAGATGAGAACTATGTATGTACTTTGGTTTTAATGTGATGATAAACTTCTATTAATTTGGTCACTTAATTATCTATTCATGATGTTCTGTAATGATTTTTGACACACTTAATTATATATAATGCACGCAGATGAACCGGTAATGGATGTACGGTTCAAGACACACCTCCGAGTACATTAAGGGCGTGCATGAATTTCTCGAAGTGGCTGAGGCAAACAAGCAGAATGGTTTTATGTGTTGTCCATGCCCTATATGTGGGAATATGAAATCTTACTCTGACCGGAAAATCCTTCACACCCACCTGCTTTACAAGGGTTTCATGCCACACTATAATGTTTGGACGAGGCACGGAGAAATAGGGGTTATGATGGAAGACGGCGAAGAAGAAAAGTACGATGACAACTATGTGCCCCCTGAATACGGTGATGCTACTGAAGATCACGAGGAACCAGACGATGTGCACGATGATGCCGCAACAGGCGAAGCTGCTGAAGATCAAGAGGAACCAGACGATGTGCCCGATGATGATGATCTCCGCCGGGTCATTGTCAATGCAAGGACGCAATGCGAAAGTCAAAAAGAGAAGCTGAAGTTCGATCGCATGTTAGAGGACCACAAAAAAGGGTTGTACCCCAATTGCGAAGATGGAAACACAAAGCCCGGTACCGTACTGGAATTGCTGCAGTGGAAGGCAGAGAATGTTGTGCCTGACAAAGGATTTGAGAAGCTACTGAAAATATTGAAGAAGAAGCTTCCGAAGGATAACGAATTGCCCGACAGTACATACACAGCAAAGAAGGTTGTATGCCCTCTAGGATTGGAGGTGCAGAAGATACATGCATGCCCTAATGACTGCATCCTCTACCGCGGTGCGTACAAGGATCTGAACGCATGCCCGGTATGCGGTGCATTACGGTATAAGATCAGATGAGATGACCCTGGTGATGTTGACGGCGAGCCCCCTAGGAAGAGGGTTCCTGCGAAGGTGATGTGGTATGCTCCTATAATACCACGGTTGAAATGTCTGTTCAGAAACGGAGAGCATGCCAAGTTGATGCGATTGCATAGTGAGGACCGTAAGAAAGACGGGAAGTTGAGAGCACCCGCTGACGGGTCGCAGTGGAGAAAAATCGAGAGAAAGTACTGGGATGAGTTTGCAACTACCCAAGGAACGTATGGTTTGCTTTAAGTGCGGATGGCATTAATCCTTTCGGGGAGCAGAGCAGCAATCACATCACCTGGCCCATGACTCTATGTATGTATAACCTTCCTCCTTGGATGTGCATGAAGCGGAAGTTCATTATGATGCCAGTTCTCATCCAAGGCCCTAAGCAACCCGGCAACGACATTGATGTGTACCTAAGGCCATTAGTTGAAGAACTTTTACAGTTGTGGAATGGAAACGGTGTACGTACGTGGGATGAGCACAAACAGGAGGAATTTCACCTAAAGGCGTTGTTGTTCGTGACCATCAACGATTGGCC
>NW_021270171.1:0-1892 GCF_002162155.2 Triticum dicoccoides
ACGATGATACATTTGGCAACGTCGATCAGTACTTTGCCGAGCATGGGTACGATGGCGACTTCATGGGGCCTCCTTCTCAAGAACCAAACCCAACAAAAGACGTGTGCGATCTAGCTCGTACCGCGGAGAAGCCAAGTTGCAACAGGCGCCGTCTGGCGTTCAGCTCTCAGGAGACGCCTCTAGCTGCCGACTTCACCGAGCCTCAGATAGGCGAGGTGCGAAATATTATCAGCCCCAACACACTCAAGAAGGCGGTCTGTGAGCAGAACTCGGTCCCATTACAGGAGAAGAAGAAGGCACGCAAAAGAAAGACTAAGAAGGGTGCGAGCCAGCCGGCACCGAGTACGATCCGTGCTCAGGACGGGCCACCTTCACCACAGGATATCTCGAGGAGGGTGCATGTGGCGGGTAGGGTGATGCTACCACCAAATATGCTCAATGCTGCAACCGGTGCTATGCGGAGTCTGCACGACAGTGTTCTTTCTTTGGAGAAGCGGCGTCTCAGAGAGAAGGATGTGGCATACCCGGTTTTCGTGGCCAAGGTGCCAGAGGGCAAGGGCTTTGTGGATGGCGACATCGGGGGTACGATCGTCCTGCGGTTTGATGACATCTTTGCTATGTTTAACCTTCATCCGCTGCACTACACCTTCGTTCGGCTATTTTCGCTGAGTATGGAGATGCGGATCATTCGCGACAAGACCTCGGACATCGTGATAGTCGACCCCTTCTACATGCGTGCCAAGATCTTGGGCAGCGCTGGGGACCGGCAAGTCGCGAGTTCTTACCTCGAAGGCGTCATTCTGGGAAACCAAGATAAGGATAACTTCCTCGTGCCTTACTTTCCCGAGTAAGTCCTCCCCTCAACCGGCCCGTAACATATGAATTCTTACTTTTCGATCGTTTTTCTTTTAACATTCCGTGTTTTCTGCAGTGACACACGTTGCACGCTCATCCTCCTAAGCCCCAAATATTCCATGGCCACGTATTTCGACCCGGACCGTCAGTCGAACGTAGACTACACAAATGTCAAGAAGGTTCTTGATGATGTTCTCCCCGGCTACGCCCAATCTGGAGGCACCTTCACCAGGCCTATTCGTAAGTACGGCAAGCACGTGTTCTCCCACAATATGATGTTCTGCTGCGTCAAGCAGCCGCCTGGCGGTCAGAAGGGTGCCTACTACGCCATCCATCACATGCGGGCGATCGTACGGGACCATCATCAACTTCTGCTACCGAGTAAACTCCAAGATTGGGCCGCGAGCGTGTCAGCAATCCAGGACGCGGACCTCCGACAAGAATTCTTTCGCATCCATTCGGAGTTTGCGGAAATCATCCATCAAGATGTCCTTCGTACCTCGGGGCAGTTCTACCTCAGAAATCAACCGTCCAACAGTGACATCGACACAATGCTACAAATGCAGGATGACAACGCCCGTTCTTTCATGACTCCCACGATAGATGGCGGCTTCATCCACGCTCCGGTCCCTTGAGTTGAGTTGTCTAGTTCTGAAACATCGATTGGCTCATGTTGTAATTAAACTTTAATGAACTTGTAGTATGTCTCTTTGGTTTTGAGAGTCGTTCAACTTAGATGTAATCGATGCTATTAATGTCTTGCTTTTCTCTTCCGATCGTTCTGTTGCATAATTATATATTGCTTATGTATTGTCTGTGAATTGGTACTAACGTTTCGTTTGGCTAGTGCATAGTGATGCCGACGTATGTCGTGTACAAGGGTAAGGTTCCCGGAGTCTACGATGACTGGGAGGAGTGTCGGAGACAGGTTCACCGATTCAGCGGTAACAGTTACAAAGGGTACACCACTAGGGCCGAGGCCGAATCTAGATACGCCCGCTATCTAGCGGGAGAGGGGAGGGAGCGTTGGAGGAACC
>NW_021270172.1:0-427 GCF_002162155.2 Triticum dicoccoides
GGTCATCGGTGATCTGAATCACGGCGAGTACGACTCCATCATCACCGTTCCCTCGAACGCTTTCGTACGCGATCTACAAGTGGTATGTAGATGCAAACTCACTCCCTTGACTCGTTGCTTAGATGAACTCATAGATGGATCTTGGTGAAACCGTAGGAAAAATTTTAATTTTCTGCAACGTTCCCCAACAGAAAGCGGCTCGATCAGAACAGTCTCTCTCTCTCTCTCTCTCTCTGTCTCTCTCTCTCTCTCTCTCTCTCTCTCTCTCTATATATATATATATATATATATATATATATATATATATATATATCTTGCTTGGGGGACTTGGGGCGCCAGTTGAGTAGTTTCTTCAGAGGAGCGCTGGAGAATTCAGGAAGTCCGCGCCGAACTAGGTCCGGAAGGGGAACATCCTCTATGTAAAACC
>NW_021270173.1:0-3029 GCF_002162155.2 Triticum dicoccoides
TGGACTAGGATGAAGAGAGAAATTGCTCAGTATATTGCAAATTGCGACGTCTGTCGTCGTGTAAAAGCAGAGCACCAACGGCCTGCTGGCACCCTTCAACCCTTAGCTATTCCTGAATGGAAATGGGATAAAATTGGTATGGATTTCATTACCGGTTTTCCCAGGACCAAGAGAGGGAATAATGCTATTTTCGTCGTGGTCGATCGTCTTTCCAAAGTAGCCCATTTCCTACCTGTTCGAGAGTGTATAACCGCTAGTCAGCTGGCAGACTTATACATCTCCCGAATAGTGTCCCTCCATGGTGTTCCTTTGGAAATTAACTCGGATCGAGGAAGTCTTTTCACCTCTCGATTTTGGGAAAGTTTCCAAAATGCTATGGGAACCCGTCTCTTCTTTAGCACCGCCTTCCACCCTCAGTCGAGTGGTCAAGTGGAACGCGTCAACCAGATTCTAGAAGACATGCTTCGAGCCTCTGTTATCTCATTCGGAATGGACTGGGAAAAGTGCCTTCCATTTGCCGAATTCGCTTACAACAACAGCTATCAATCTAGCTTGGGTAAAGCCCCTTTTGAAGTTCTCTATGGACGACGGTGTCGAACACCCCTTAACTGGTCAGAGACCGGGGAAAGACAATTCTTTGGCCCGGATATGATTCAGGAAGCAGAAGAACAAGTTAGCATCGTTCGTGAAAAGTTGAAAACAGCCCAATCTCGTCAAAAGAGTCAATATGACCGAAAACATAAGGCTATGACTTTCGAGGTTGACGAGAAGGCTTATCTTCGGGTCACCCCTCTGAAGGGAACCCATCGTTTCGGTATCAAAGGCAAATTGGCTCCTCGTTACATTGGACCTTTTCGCATTCTCGCCAAACGAGGAGAAGTTGCCTACCAGTTGGAACTACCTCCGCATCTCTCCAGAGTCCACGATGTCTTCCACGTTTCTCAACTAAGGCGTTGCTTCTCGGATCCTATCCGTGAAGTGGACCACGAAACGCTTGATCTCCAGGATAATCTTACATATCGAGAGTACCCCATTCGTATCCTCGATCAGGCCGAGCGTATCACCCGACGTCAGAACATCAAGTTCCTCAAAGTTCAGTGGTCTCATCATTCTGAGGATGAAGCAACTTGGGAAAGGGAAGATCGTCTTCAACTTGAGTATCCCGCCTTCTTCCCGGAGGAACCCAAATCTCGGGACGAGATTCTTTTGAGTGGGGGTGAGTTGTCACACCCTAGCTAGTCATGCATTAGAGTGTTGCATCATGTTTACTCTTTCATCAGAAAAGTTGAAATGGGGATCTGTGAAACCCTCAGAATCATTTTGAAAATGACCCAAATAAAAATTTCTCCAAAAGGGTCCAAGAAAATGCTCATGTTGATCTCTGAAAATATTGGACAGAGATAAAAATCAAACCAATATTTTTAGTGGCTCATGGACATTTATTTTGGGCATTTGGAATTAATGCATAAATATTTGCTTTGGAAATATATTTCTATATATATTAATATATGTCCAAATATTATGCCAATTATAAAGGAGCTCTGGAATAATATATCTAGCCCCTGAAAAATTTGGCATAAGTTAAATAAATGATTTAATATATTATTTAAATTAAAACAAATGTCAGAAATTAGAAAACAGAAAAATAAATAAAGGGAGAAACTTACCTGGGCTCCTCCCTGTGCAGCCCAGCCAGCTGGCCGGCCCAGCCCGCCTCCCTCCTCTGTCGTCTTCGTCCCGACAGAGGGAGGGGAGTGTGGCCGGCGCGCGCGCGCGCCACCGCGCCACGCCACCTCTCTCCCTGCCTGCCTGCCCTCCCCTCCTCGCCTCGATGCCCTGGACGACGCCACGCCTCCCCCCCTGCTCTCTCTCACTCGCCCTCGGCTCTCCCCTCCTCTCCCTCGCTCTCTCTCTCACACGGCCGAACACCACCGTCGCCGCCGTTCGCCTTAGCAGCCGTCTCCGGCCACCCCTCGCTCCCCCGACTAGCTCAGGAGCTCCGCCTCGACCTCCTCTTCCTCCCCACCGCTCCACGGGCCTCCGGAAGCCCTGCATCGCCGCCACATCGCCGTTCCCCTCCTCGGGCTCCGACCACCGTCGACGTCGATTCGCCGTCTCCAGCGCGTCGCCGAGCCCGCTTCGACGCCCACTGCAACCGCGGTGAGCTACGCCACCGTTTCCCCTTCTTCTCCCCCTCGTTCCCTCACCGTAGCCTCCTCCCCACCACGGCCGAACCTCCGCCGTCGCCGAGCTCGCCGTCGACGCAGCTCCGGTGACCATTTGGTCACCCCGGCGAGTCCAACGAGTTCGTAAGGCTCCATAGAGCATCCCTAGCGCCTCGCTTCACTCGCCTTCGAGCTCCAACCCCGTTTCCGTGCACGACCGAACTCCGGCGGCCGCAGCCGAGCTCGCCGCCGTCGACTCCGGCCACCTCAGGCACAGCCACGGCCACCGTTCGACGCGCGGGAGCAAGGGCTCTCCAACGAGCCCAAGCACAGCCTCGCCCGTGCCCTGTAGCGCGATCCCGCATCACGCCGCCGTCTCGGACCTCGCCGGCGTCATGTCGCCGGTGGGGTTTGACTTGTCCGACCTGGGGTTTGACCCCCCCAGGGTCACTGACGCGTGGGCCCCGTCGGCCACGTGGACATCATTAGCGCTAACCACTGTTAGTTAACCCCCTGACACTGACCAGTGGGCCCCAGCGCCACTAATTAGTAATTAGGATTAATTTAACTCTGTTTAACCCCCCTGTCACTGACGTGTGGGCCCCACACGTCAGGTTTGACCTCAGCCAGCCGCAGTTGACCACTGACGTCATGCTGACGTCATGCTGGCGCAATAATTATATTTCTGGATTTAAATTAAATCAGGAAATTCCAGAATATTATTTAAACTTCAAAAATTCATAACTTTTATTCTGTAACTCCAAATTGGACAAATTATATATGAAAAATGATCAGAAAAATCCAATCTATCCATCTGTACTATTTTCATGCATGATCAAACAAGTTAAATTGATGTTTCAAGCA
>NW_021270174.1:0-759 GCF_002162155.2 Triticum dicoccoides
TTATTATTATTTTCTCCTTTTTTTTAATCATCCTGGGCGTGGGGCCCCCTGTCATTGGCCCAGAGGGGCTTTGCGGGTGCCGGGTGTGGTTGCTGGGGCGGAGCCCCGTGAGTGTGCGGGCAGTTACGGGCGTGTGGGTGCGGGGCGCACCCAGGCGCCCACCACGCGAGGGGAGACGAGGCCGGCCAGGGCTGTGCCCGGCGGCGGCGAGGCCACAGCGGCCAGCGCGGGCGCGGGCCGGCGCCAGAGGCGGCCAGGGGTCAGCAGCGGAACGGGGGGAGAGGGTAGCAGGGGGATGGGGTTCTCACCCCCGTTGTAGGGGAGTTCGGCGGTGAGGCGCGATGGCGCCTACGGGGAGGAGGTCGGGGAAGGCGTCCGTCGGGGAGGTGGAGGACTAGGCGGCGACGGGCGGCGACGCGGTGGTCCGGCGACGAGGTCGAGGCGGTTGCCTCGATCTAGAACGATGCGGGCCAGCAAGGGGGCCCGTTGGTGGCGATGGCGCGGGGCGGCTCGCCGGAAGCAGCGACGACCGCGGCCGGGTACGGCGGGGCGAGGTGGCCTCAGTGATCCGGCGACGTCGCGCCGTCGGGGAGGCATGGTCCCGATCTGGAACGAATGGGTGAAGGAGAGGGGCGATGACGTCCGGCGAGGTTCGGCGGCGGCGCGGGTGTAAGGCGTCGGGGGCGGCGGTGGTTGGCGATGGGGACGGGGCGCCGAGCGGCTTCGGGTCGGGCAGCGCCGCGTGGAAGGAGAGGGGGC
>NW_021270175.1:0-1225 GCF_002162155.2 Triticum dicoccoides
GTTGTTTAGCATCAAAATTAACCTTCTTCGAAGATGGAAGAGGCAACAAATCAATAGGTGCACGAGGTAGGAAACCATACACAACTTCAAAAGGGCACATCTTAGTAGTAGAATGCAATGAACGATTATAAGCAAATTCAATATGAGGCAAGCATTCCTCCCACATTTTCTTATTATTCTTCAAAACAGCCCTAAGCATAGTAGACAACGTTCTATTGACTACTTCAGTTTGTCCATCAGTTTGGGGGTGACAAGTAGTACTAAAAAGCAGTTTAGTCCCCAACTTAGCCCATAAACATCTCCAAAAGTGGCTAAGAAATTTAGTATCACGATCTGAAACAATAGTATTTGGCACACCATGCAAGCGAATAATTTCACGAAAGAACAAATCAGCAACATTAACAACATCATCGCTTTTATGACATGGTATAAAGTGTTCCATTTTCGAGAATCTATCCACGACAACAAATATGCTATCCCTCCCCTTCTTTGTTCGAGGTAAACCTAAAACAAAGTCCATAGATATATCCTCCCAAGGAACACTAGGTACAGGCAAAGGCATATATAAACCATGAGGATTGAGTCGTGACTTAGCTTTTTGACATGTAGTGCAGCGAGCAATAAAACGCTCAACATCCCGTCTCATCTTTGGCCAAAAGAAATGTGTAGCAAGTACGTCCTCCGTCTTCTTCATGCCAAAGTGTCCCATTAATCCTCCTCCATGCGCCTCCTGCAACAACAAAAGACGAACAGAGCTAGCTGGAATGCATAGCTTGTTAGCACGAAACACAAATCCATCGTTAACAAAAAACTTGTTCCACATTCTTCCTTCTTTACAATTCTGCATTACATCTTTAAAATCAGCATCATGCACATATTGATCTTTGATGGTCTCCAAACCAAATATTTTGAAGTCAAGTTGTGAAAGCATAGTATAGCGACGAGACAATGCATCAGCAATAACATTTTCTTTTCCCTTCTTGTGTTTAATGACATAAGGGAAAGTCTCAATGAATTCAACCCATTTAGCATGTCTACGATTCAGTTTAGCTTGACTTTTAATATGTTTCAAAGATTCATGATCAGAATGTATAACAAATTCTTTGGGCCATAAATAATGTTGCCATGTTTCTAAAGTCCGAACAAGAGCATATAATTCTTTATCATAAGTAGAATAATTCAGACTAGGCCCACTCAATTTTTCAGAAAAGTATGCAACAGGTTT
>NW_021270176.1:0-1333 GCF_002162155.2 Triticum dicoccoides
TGAATTCGAGAAAGCATGTTTTTACCTCCTCTGGAACCATCCCAAGTCAGTTATGCACGTGCGAAGTATTCTGTGGTTTGATAGACTGATCATCTTCATTCCATATGTGTATCCTAGCACACCAAGCCACTGACTGATTTGTTCAAGGAGAAAGAGTATCTTCATAAGAGCTAATCCGGACTTATGAAAGAACTTCGATATCCTCGCTGATGGTTCCCAACCAGAACTCGGTAGTGTTTTATTGTAAGACTACCATGTGATCATGTTTTGTCTGGGACAGCGTGTTCACACGTGTGTAGCAGAACCAGCTCATGTTTTGGAGCTTGCTATCGTAGTTCATTTCCCGAGAATCTCGCAACGTCATCTCGTCGAATTGTGTTGCAAACTTTCGTTTTCTTCCTAGACTCAATGAGTCTGGAATATTCTGACACCAACCAGTTCTGAATCTCAGGCAGATATGATGGTTTGAGCATTTCCCAAGAACTATGATATTGGTCCCTCGATAACTGGTGAAGTGGATGTCGTGGCCAGCACCACCCAGCCGAAAGACCTGTTATTGTAGTATCTTGATTGAGGAAGTTGGCCACCTCCCCATAAGGATTTCCTAGGATTTACCTCCGTAATTGTTCCTTATGGATTCTATTGCTCCCGAAGTCCGACCTTTACTTGATGTTCTAGTTATCAAACCATATCTATGATTGGGTTACACTAGCACGTCAAGGAGAACATTAGAAGCGGAGTGCTAAATGTCTCTCGGTCGATCATCCAGATTTTGTTCCTTGGCCTCGCTAGGGTGAAATCTGAGTTGATGTTATCTTCCTATGCATCTGCATCGCCCATCGGTATTCATCATGGTAGTAAGTTGTGTTGCCAGAATCCTTGACACGGATATTGGTAGAATCTTGATGATTGTGGAAATGCTCAAGTTCTTGAGAGCACGCACAAGCGCTACGTGTTATCATCGGCTCTAACTGGGATTCCTCTCAGTTTCCTCGGCAATGCTATAACCCTTTCAAACAGTGAATCCACTCTCTATTGTTGGGTTCTTCCCCAGTTACCAGAATCATTCCCAGCATTTGCATTTTGTTCCCAGCTTGCACCGCCAATGTGCCATTCTACCATGGGTCTCTTCCATTTCCGGTGATAAGCAAATTCATCCATTACGTTGTCTTCAACAAGGTAATCCACATCATCCAAGTCCGAGTATGCCATTCTACCGACCCCCGCCAATCGATTGCCGTGATTTGCCTTAGGCTGATATAGAGAGTCTCAATGATCTCTATATCAAAGGTAATTCTTTTTGCCACTTAAGGGGATATATCTTCGAGTCACC
>NW_021270177.1:0-1894 GCF_002162155.2 Triticum dicoccoides
CCAACCGGGACTAATGCCCACCCATTAGTCCCGGTTGGTGCCACCAACCGGGACCAAAGGTATCTGTGCTGCCCGCCTCAGGGCCAAAGTTTAGTCCCACCTCGCTAGTCGAGAGGGGCGCGCAGTGGTTTATAAGCCCCACTGCCGCACCCCTCTCGAGCTCCTCTCCACCGCAGGCTTTCGGGCCTACTTGCTATTGCTTTGCCTGATGGGCCTTCTAGGCCTACTGCGGGCCTGAATCCTGGCCCATAGTAGGGTTTCTAGTCGTATTCAGGCCGTGGGGGGCCAGTAGGAGGCATTTTTTTTGTTTTTTTGTTTTCTTTACTTATTCTTGCTATATTTATTTTTTTTCCAGTTTTTTTCTTTTGTTTTCTGCATTATTTATTTACTTTTGTTTTTTGCTTTATTTTTTAATTGTTTTTGCTTTTAGATTTAGGAAAATTATAAACTTTCTGTTAGTGCCATTAGTTTTCAAATTTGAAAACACTTTTTTTGTTTTTTTGTTTTCTTTCTTGCTTTATTTATTTTGTTTTATTTCTCCTGACAACAAAATACTTATTGTTGTTTTTTTCTTTTGTTTTCTGCATTATTTATTTTCTTTTGTTTTTTTCTTTATTTTTTAATTGTTTTTGCTTTTACTTTTTGTCACAGCCCCAGATCAGCCCTTGTTTGTTTTTGCTTTAGCATCCATGCAACATGTTTAAATTTTATGAAATTTGAAATGGGGATTGCTCAAACCCTAGCATTAAAGGAATTCACTAGGTTCATCCTAAAATACTTTCAAGTAAGTCCAAAGGGCTTTCAAAAATGTTCATGATTTTTGACAAAGGTGAAAAGCCTCTACCAAAAATGATGCCAATATTTTTGGGCCATTATGGATTTTTGAATAATCCATATTGTATTTGAATTGGGGCATTTAAATACTATTAATATTTTTAAATGCTCCAACAATTCTGAAAATAGTTAAGGGCCTCTGTAATAATTCATTTAATGGCCACAATTATTTGCAGGATTTATTAAAATGATTTGTGCTATAAACTAAATCAGAAACAAAACTACAGAAATAGAAAAGAGAAACAAAATAGAAAAAAAAGGGGAAGAGAAACCTTACCTGGCGCCACCACCGGCCCAGCTCCCCCCCCAGCCGGCCCAGCCCACCTCCTCCTCCTTTGTCCTCTTCCTCCTCTGCCAGGAGGACGAACAGAGGCGAGGCGTGGCGCTCGCCGACGCTGCCTCGGCCACCTCCTGCTTCCCCCCTAGCCACCTCCTGCTTCCTCTCGTTGCCCTGGACCCCGTCCGCGACGCCACGCACCCCCCCAGGCCTCTCACTCTCTCCCCGAGGTCCTCTCCTCCTCTGGCTCTCTCGCGCGCAGCCACCGAACACACCCGCCGCCGCCGACGAGCTCTCTCGTGGCCACCGGCCACCCCTAGCCTCTCCGACACACCCACGAGCTCCGCCTCGACCCCCTCCTTCCTCCCCACTGACCCACGGCCCTCCGGAAGCCCTGCAACGCCGCCACCATCGCCGTTCCGTCGCCGGCCACCGAAGCTCCCCTCCGTCGATTCGCCGGACCCCGTGCCTCCCCTGCCTCGCCAGCAGCACCAGAAGAACCGCGGTGAGCCCTCGACCCGATTCCCCCTCTCCCCGTGCCCCACCTCCCTCTCTAGCTAGCCCCACCACTTTGCCCGAGAATCTCTCGCCGCCGGCCATGGCGTGGCCGTGGCCACAGCCACCCCAGCTCGTATCCGAGCCCACTGACGTGCTCACCATGATCTCAGGAGTCCGTAGCACGCCCCAGCTCCTCCTGCCGTGCTCCCTAACCCCGACCCCGAGATTGCCCGAACTCCGGCAGCCGCAAAAGAGGTCGCCGCCGGCAGCTCCGGCCACCCCAGC
>NW_021270178.1:0-2027 GCF_002162155.2 Triticum dicoccoides
TGAGTGGGGGTGAGTTGTCACACCCTAGCTAGTCATGCATTAGAGTGTGTGCATCATGTTTAAAATTCCATTTAACTTGAAATGGGGATCTGTGAAACCCTCAGAATCATTTTGAAAATGACCCAAATAAAAATTTCTCCAAAAAGGTCCAAGAAAATGCTCATGTTGCTCTCTGAAAATATTGGACAGAGATAAAAATCAAACCAATATTTTTAGTGGCTCATGGACATTTATTTTGGGCATTTGGAATTAATGCATAAATATTTGCATTGGAAATATATTTCTATATATATGAAATATGGTCCAAATATTATGCCATTTCTTTAGGAGCTCTGGAATAATATATCTAGCCCCTGCAAAAATTGGCATAAGTTAAATAAATGATTTAATATATTTTTTAAATCAGAACAAATGTCAGAAATTAGAAAAACAGAAAAAAAAATAAAAGGGAGAAGCTTACCTGGGCTCCTCCCTGTGCAGCCCAGCCAGCTGGCCGGCCCAGCCAGCAGGCGGCCCAGCCCGCTTCCCTCCTCTGTCGTCTTCGTCCCGACAGAGGGAGGGGAGTGTGGCCGGCGCGCGCGCGCGCCACCGCGCCACGCCACCTCTCTCCCTGCCTACCTGCCCTCCCCTCCTCGCCTCGATGCCCCTGGACGACGCCACGCCTCCCCCCTGCTCTCTCTCACTCTCCCCCGGCTCTCCCCTCCTCTCCCTCGCTCTCTCTCTCACACGGCCGAACACCACCGTCGCCGCCGTTCGCCATAGCAGCCGACTCCGGCCACCCCTCGCTCCCCCGACTAGCTCAGGAGCTCCGCCTCGACCTCCTCTTCCTCCCCACCGCTCCACGGGTCTCCAGAAGCCCTGCATCGCCGTCACGTCGCCGTTCCCCTCCTCGGGCTCCGACCACCGTCGCCGTCGATTCGCCGTCTCCAGCGCGTCCCCGAGCCCGCTTCGACGCCCACTGCAACCGCGGTGAGCTACGCCACCGTTTCCCCCTCTTCTCCCCCTCGTTCCGTCACCGTAGCCTCCTCCCCACCACGGCCGAACCTCCGCCGTCGCCGAGCTCGCCGTCGACGCAGCTCCGGTGACCATTTGGTCACCCCGGCGAGTCCAACAAGTTCGTAAGGCTCCATAGAGCATCCCTAGCGCCTCGCTTCGCTCGCCTTCGAGCTCCAACCCCGTTTTCGTGCACGACCGAACTCCGGCAGCCGCAGCCGAGCTCGCCGCCGTCGACTCCGGCCACCTCAGGCACGGCCACCACCACCGTTCGACGCGCGGGAGCAAGAGCTCTCCAACGAGCCCAAGAACGGCCTCGCCCGTGCCCTGTAGCGCGATCCCGCATCGCGCCGCCGTCTCGGGCCTCGCCGGCGTCACGTCGCCGGTGGGTCTGACCCACTTTGACCACGGCAGGACCCCCCCCTGAGTCCCTGACAGGTGGGCCCAGCCCTGTAGCTAATTAGGATTAGCGCTAACCACTGTTAGTTAACCCCTGACACTGACCAGTGGGCCCCAGCGCCACTAATTAGTAATTAGGATTAATTTAACTCTGTTTAACTCCCCTGTCACTGACGTGTGGGCCCCACACGTCAGGTTTGACCCCAGACAGCCGCAGTTGACCACTGACGTCATGCTGACGTCATGCTGGCGCAATAATTATATTTCTGGATTTAAATTAAATCAGGAAATTCCAGAATATTATTTAAACTTCAAAAATTCATAACTTTTATTCTGTAACTCCAAATTGGACAAATTATATATGAAAAATGATCAGAAAAATCCAATCTATCCATCTGTACTATTTTCATGCATGATCAAACAAGTTAAATTGATGTTTTAAGCAGAACAAGGAAAAGCACTTTAAAAGGCCATATTTGAATTTGAAATTTGAATCCTTGATTCAAATTTGCTCAAACCCTTCTGGTTTTAGTTGCATTAGCCCAACACACTCATATTGCCATGTTTCATGCATGCATCATATTGTTGCACATTGTTTGGTGATGGTTGTGTATCGGTGTCCTTTGCGACAGGTT
>NW_021270179.1:0-1339 GCF_002162155.2 Triticum dicoccoides
TTTAAGTGTCGGACATCAAGACTCATAGTTTTGGCCAATTCTGACCCGTTTCCTGGACTATTACTCACTGTTTTGCGGTCCCAAATTGATTTCCATTGTTGTTGAACCGAGTGTGTGCTTACGTGTCAGTCATCAACACTCGCAGTTTTGGCCGATTCTGGCCCGTTTCGTGGAGTACTACTCACTGTTTTGGGGTCCAGAGTGATTTCCATGATTGACGAACCCAGGGGTGCGTTTACATGTCGGTCATCAACATTCGCGGTTTTTGTCCATTCTGACCCGTTTCGTGGACTATTACTCACCGTTTTGGCGTCCCAAAACGATTTCCATGGTTGTTGAACCCCAAGGTGTGGCTACGTGTCGGTCATCAACAATCACAGTTTTGGCCGATTCTGGCCCGTTTCATGGACTAGTACTCAGTTTTGGTGTCCCGCTAACATTTCCACGATTGACGAACACCGGGGTGTGTTTGTGTGTCGGTCATCAACACTTGCAGTTTTGCCGATTCTGGCCCGTTTCATTGACTACTACTCACTGGTTTGGGGTCCCTGAGAGATTTCCATGATTGACGAACCCCGGGGTGCGTTTATGTATCGTTCATCAATAATCCTAGATTTGGCCGATTCTGGGCTCTTTCATGGACTATTACTCACCGTTTGGGGTCCCAAAGCGATTTCCATGGTTGTCGAACCCCAAAGTGTGCTTACGTGTTGGTCGTCAAGACTCACAGTTTGGCCCGGTTCTGGCCCGTTTCTTGGACTATTACTCAGTTTTAGGTTGCCAAAGTGATTTCCGCGATTGACGAACCTTGGGGTGCGTTTCCGTGTCGGTCATCAACACTCACAATTTGGGCCGATTCTGGCCCATTTCGTTGGCTATTGATCACTGTTTTGGGGTCCCGGAGTGATTACCACGATTGACGAACCCAGGGACGCCTTTTCGTGTCGGTCATCAACACTCGCGGTTTTTGTCGATTCTGGCCCGTTTCATGGACTATTACTAACTGTTTTTGGGATCCCAAAGCCATTTCCATAGTTGTTGAACCCCGAGGTGCGCTTACGTGTCGGTCATCTACAATCGCAGTTTTGGCCGATTCTTGCCCGTTTCATGAACCCAAGGGTGGGTTTACATGTCGGACATCAACACTCACAGTTTTGGCCGATTCTTGCATGTTTCTTGGACTATTACTCACCGTTTTGGGGTCCCAAAGCGATTTCCATAGGTGGTGACCCGAGTGTGCGATTACATCTTGGTCATCAACACTTGCAATTTTGGCCGATTCTGACCCGTTTCGTGCACTATTACTCATTGTTTTGGGGTCCCGGAGTGATTTTCATGA
>NW_021270180.1:0-1124 GCF_002162155.2 Triticum dicoccoides
GTGACAAGCTCGAGTTAATCGAAAACGGAGTTCACTCGCATCTTCTATGATGTTTTCGATGTTGGAGGTTATGCCGGTTCTTCTCAGTTGGAGGTTTCACTCCTCTATTTGTTGGCATACCTCCCCTGCCTCTTCTTACTATATTATCGGTTCTTATTTGGTTCTTCTCTTTGTGAGATTTGGACCTTATGGTCATCTTGGTGACAAGCTCGAGTTCATCGAAAACGGAGTTCACTCGCATCTTATATGATGTTTTTGATGTTGGAGGTTATGCCGGTTCTTCTCAGTTGGAGGTTTCACTCCTCTATTTATTGGCATACCTCCCCTGCCTCTTCTTACTATATTATCGGTTCTTGTTTGGTTCTTCTCTTTGTTAGTTTTGGAGCTTATGGTCATCTTGGTGACAAGCTCGAGTTCATCGAAAACGGAGTTCACTCGCATCTTCTATGATGTTTTCCATGTTGGAGGTGATGCTGGTTCTTCTCAGTTGAAGGTTTCACTCCTCTATTTGTTGGCATACCTCCCCTGCCACTTCTTACTATATTATTGGTTCTTGTTTGGTTCTTCTTTTTGTGAGTTTTGGAGCTTATGGTCATCTTGGTGACAAGCTCGAGTTCATCAAAAACGGAGTTCACTCGCATCTTCTATGACGTTTTCGATGTTGGAGGTTATGTCGGTTCTTCTTAGTTGGAGGTTTCACTCATCTATTTGTTGGCATACCTCCCCTACCTCTTCTTACTATATTATTGGTTCTTGTTTGGTTGTTCTCTTTATGAGTTTTGGAGCTTATGGTCATCTTGGTGACAAGCTCGAGTTCATCGAAAACGGAGTTCACTCGCATCTTCTATGATGTTCTCGATGTTGGAGGTTATGCCGGTTTTTCTCAGTTGGAGGTTTCACTCATCTATTTGTTGGCGTACCTCCCCTACCTCTCCTTACTATATTATTGGTTCATGTTTGGTTCTTCTCTCTGTTAGTTTTGGAGCTTATGGTCATCTTGGTTACAAGCTCGAGTTCATCGAAAACGGAGTTCACTCGCATCTTCTATGATGTTTTCGATGTTGGAGGTTATGCCGGTTCTTCTCAGTTGGAGGTTTCACTCCTCCATTTGTTGGCATACCTCC
>NW_021270181.1:0-2517 GCF_002162155.2 Triticum dicoccoides
AAAAATCCAATCTTGACAGGTTAAATAGCATCATCGCTAGAAAAACTTGCTATGAAATTGTAAATGTCACCTAATAAAAATGTAACAGTAGATCCTCACATCAACAACATGATTTTGCTTGCGTGGGATCAATATCTGACCACGGAAAAATCAGTCACATGACAGAAACATAATCTCTCACAGCAGCATGACTTGAAACCAGTAATATCATAGCAACATGATCTTTCACAATTGTAGCCTCCAGCAAAACAGTTTTGTTTCTAGCCTTTTTGTGTTGCCAACATGCCATTTTCTAATCTCCTTCAAGTTTATGCGTGGCTGCTTTGGCAACGCTCAGGCTCCCTGCAGCTTCATTGTGGCTGGTAGGTTGGCCTGCTAGCATTGTTTCCCATGCTGTTACTCGATGGTTGGTGGGGCATCTGCCGGCACTGTTTCCCATGCTTTTACTCGTTAAGCTGCGTGTGAGTGCGTAGCTTAGCTGGTTGGGTGCTGGCAGATTTTCTGTAGCGTGTGGTGAGGTCCTTTGCACAGTGTATTCATGTGAGCTCCTTTGCACATTATATTTTCTTTTTGCAAGAAATGCACAGTGTATTCAATCAATGGCATGTAGCCCCGGTAGGTTCTACCTTTGTCCAGCCAGTGGTGTCCTGTTGTGGGTCTTATTTTGGTGCCGCAGTTATACACGATTATATGCAACCACGAGAGAAGCGTGGGTTCGCTTAACAAATTAGAAGTGTCGGATAGTTAATAAAAGAGAGAACCATGAGGTACTATCAAAAATTGCTAATGGAGCTCTCGCTCTATGGAGCATAAATTATGATTTTTTTTTTTGAAAAAAAGGTTCAAGTTTCAAGTTTCAAAAATTCTTTAAACATGGCACATGTATATAAAGACGGGATATTTGTAAAGTTTCATGATGAAATACACGGTTTGATATGATCTGCACAAAAAATCAAAAATCTGTAGCATGTCAAAAATTTAGAGTCCTCAAGTATACTTCATGAATGTATACACTTAACTGTTCCGGACCTAGATAGGCTAACTCTCATTAAGAAAAAGAAGATATGATACACACAATTATACGCTTCAACCCACCACAAACAATGCATGGCCTAAGCCCACCTAAAATCATACACTAGTAGAAAACGGACCTTTAAAACCGGTTTGTAAGGGCCTTTAGTGCCGGTTATGGAACCGGCACTAAAGTGTGGGCACTAAAGGCCCCCCCCCCTTTAGTACCGGTTCGGCACGAACCGGCGCTAAAGTGCCACCACGTGGCATGAGCTCACGCCCTGGTATGGGGGACCTTTAGTACCGGTTGGTGTTACCAACTGGTACTAAAGGTTTTTTTTTGAATTTTTTTTATGAAAATTATGGAAAAAATTATTATTATTTTCGATTTTTAATTTTTCTGATAATTTAGTCTCTAATCACCACCTCTCTTAACTGCTCAAGTGTGGATCACTCATTCCAAATCATCTAACTTCCCGACCGGTCACCCATCCCTCTCACTACTCCAGCCCAAGCACGCTTAACTTTCGGGTTCTATTCTCCTTCATTTCCAAGTCTGCACTTGTTGTTTTCCTAACAATAGTAAGATGTTAATCCTATTAACCCTCAGGAGTTTAGCTTGAGCATGAAGTCACACATTTCACCGTTTGAGTTTGAAACTATTATTCTAAAAAAACAGTAATTATTTAGTAATGCTAATATTTTTTGAATAAGTTTGACCATAGTTTGACCATAGTTTGACCATATTTGACCAAAATTCAAAAAATTGAAATAATTATTTAGTAACACTAATATTCTTGAATAATTATGTAGTAACATTAATACTTCTTGAATAAGTAGTTTGACCAGATTTAACCAATTTTTTTTAGAAAAACTGAAATTTGACCATATCTTTTTTTCCTTTTGGAATTTGGGGATTCTAAAAAATTCCAAACAGCCCATAGGCGGTCTCCATCGGATGCGGATTTTCATGCTGAATTTTTTGATATATTATACGTTTTTTTCCGACATCGTATGCAAAAGTTATAGCCGTTTTACATTTTCCCTACACTTTTTGCAAAACATGTCCAAATTTAAGTTTTCAAATTTTCCTAACTAGTAGATGTAGTAATATAACTACCTCTCGAAAGATTTTATTTTTTGAAGTTCTTATCATTTTCTTTTGATTTTTTCAAAACTGAAATGGTGATACAGGGGGAGGGGGTAGAGTTTGAAAATTGCCCTATAGTGCCGGTTTGTGTCTTCAACCGGGACTATAGGTTAAGACTCTGTAGTGCCGGTTGGTGACGCAAACCGGTACTATAGGTTAGACCTTTAGTACCAGTTTGTGTCACAAACCGTCACTAAAGGGGCTTGTGGGGCCCTGGCCTGACGCCAGCCTGCCACCACCCCTTTAGTACCGGTTCGTGGCACGAACCGGTACTAAAGGTTCATTACGAACCGGCACTAATGCATAGCCATTCGAACCGGCACTATTGATCACATTAGTGCCGGTTTTTTTATAAA
>NW_021270182.1:0-1086 GCF_002162155.2 Triticum dicoccoides
TTTTACGTGGCTGCTACGGGCTTAAGTAAGAACCAATCTCACCTACGCATCAAAACCACAACGATAGTTTGTCAAATAGACTCCGTTTTAACCTTCGCAAGGACCGGGCGTAGCCATACTTGGTTCAACTAAAGTTGGAGAGACAGTCGCCCGCAAGCCATCTCTGTGCAAAGCACGTCGAGGGAACCGGTCTCGCGTAAGCGTACGCGTAAGGTTGGTCTGGGTCGTCTCGTCCAACAATACCGCCGAACCAAAATATGACATGCTGGTAGGCAGTATGACTTGTATCGTCCACAACTCACTTGTGTTCTACTCGTGCATATAACATCAACATCAATAACCAGGCTCGGATGCCACTGTTGGGTTTCGTAGTAATTTCAAAAATTTTCCTACGCGCACACAGGATCATGTGATGCATAGCAACGAGAGGAGAGTGTTGTCTACGTACCCAACACAGACCGACTGCGGAAGCGATGACACGACGTAGAGGAAGTAGTCGTACGTCTTCACGATCCAACCGATCAAGCACCGAAACTACGGCACCTCCGAGTTCGAGCACACGTTCAGCTCGATGACGATCCCCGGACTCCGATCCAGCAAAGTGTCGGGGAAGAGTTTCGTCAGCACGACGGCGTGGTGATGATCTTGATGAACTACAGCAGCAGGGCTTCGCCTAAACTCCGCTACAGTATTATCGAGGAATATGGTGGCAGGGGGCACCGCACACGGCTAAGGAATCGATCACGTGGATCAACTTGTGTCAACTTGTGTGTTTAGAGGTGCCCCTGCCTCCGTATATAAAGGAGCCAAGGGGGGAGGAGGCGCCGGCCAGGAGGAGGTGGCGCAGGAGGAGTCCTACTCCTACCGGGAGTAGGACTCCCCCCCAATCCTATTCCAACTAGGATTCCCAAGGGGGAAAGAGGGAGAGGGGTGGCCGGCCACCTCTCCTAGTCCTACTAGGACTAGGGGAAGGGGGGAGGCGCGCAGCCCCCTTGGGCTGCCCCTTTCTCCTTTCCACTAAGGCCCATGATGGCCCATATGGCTCCCGGGGGGTTCCGGTAACCTCCCGGTAACCCGGTAAAATCC
>NW_021270183.1:0-1436 GCF_002162155.2 Triticum dicoccoides
TCAACCTGATACTAGAGGCGGCACGCAGCGGGGTGATTTCGCCGATTCGCAAGTTTGGAAACGGGCAAAGGACGCCCATCTGTAACCCTTCTGAAGGTGGAATGTTCTAACGCTTTCCGCTTCCCCCGGCCCTCTTTTAGTGCACGCTCTCTGTTATATTAACGTTTACCCATTTAGATTTTGATTTTTCACAAGATCTGCCAAATATATGATTTAAGGTGGAGTTCATTCGGTTTCTTGACAAGAAAGTGTGCTCTAGCCAAACAAATCAGTGGTGTTGCTTCAAAGCAATGCCGAACCTGGAGAGCCACCCTGGCATCTATCAATGCTACATCATAACTGAAGAAATTATTTTGAATTTACCAGCTATGATCAATGCAACTAGGGCCGGCAACATCTATCTATAGTGATACTCCTTTGTTTGTACTAGTAATTTTGTTTGTACCCTTTCTTTTTTTTCAACCGTAAAAATGGATGTTTGGAACCGGGTCCGTTCTACTTCCTCCCTCCGTGTACACGAATCTTTTTTCAACCTGATACTAGAGGCGGCACGCAGCGGGGTGATTTCACGGATTCGCAAGTTTGGAAACGGGCAAAGGCCGCCCATCTGTAACCCTTCTGAAGGTGGAATGTTGTAACGCTTTCCGCTTCCCCCGGCCCTCTTTTAGTGCACGCTCTCTGTTATATTAACGTTTACCCATTTAGATTTTGATTTTTCACAAGATCTGCCAAATATATGATTTAAGGTGGAGTTCATTCGGTTTCTTGACAAGAAAGTGTGCTCTAGCCAAACAAATCAGTGGTCTTGCTTCAAAGCAATGCCGAACCTGGAGAGCCACCCTGGCATCTATCAATGCTACATCATAACTGAAGAAATTATTTTGAATTTACCAGCTATGATCAATGCACCTAGGGCCGGCAACATCTATCTATAGTGATACTCCTTTGTTTGTACTAGTAATTTTGTTTGTACCCTTTCTTTTTTTTCAACCGTAAAAATGGATGTTTGGAACCGGGTCCGTTCTACTTCCTCCCTCCGTGTAGACGGATCTTTTTTCAACCTGATACTAGAGGCGGCACGCAGCGGGGTGATTTCGCCGATTCGCAAGTTTGGAAACGGGCAAAGGACGCCCATCTGTAACCCTTCTGAAGGTGGAATGTTCTAACGCTTTCCGCTTCCCCCGGCCCTCTTTTAGTGCACGCTCTCTGTTATATTAACGTTTACCCATTTAGATTTTGATTTTTCACAAGATCTGCCAAATATATGATTTAAGGTGGAGTTCATTCGGTTTCTTGACAAGAAAGTGTGCTCTAGCCAAACAAATCAGTGGTGTTGCTTCAAAGCAATGCCGAACCTGGAGAGCCACCCTGGCATCTATCAATGCTACATCATAACTGAAGAAATTATTTTGAATTTACCAGCTATGATCAATGCA
>NW_021270184.1:0-1801 GCF_002162155.2 Triticum dicoccoides
AAATATTTGTCTATTATTTATCAAGAAAGCAAAAAGCGTTCTTATCAAATCCGCCATAAAATTAGAAATAAGCATAAAGCAAGTAGACCTAAATCCTTGAATGACGCCTCTATCCGCTATTTATTACATTATAGAAAACCCCGAGTAATCGACCAGGTAATCCACATTGATGTAATGAAAGGGAAGGACGCACAACAATGATAGAACACCCCGAGTAATCGACCCATTTCCTAAGCAGAGTCTCGCAAAACTACACTAAAAATTCTAAACTAAAATATTACATTGTACTAGAATCTTACACTGAATGCTACATTAATACTGTATATACAACTACAACTACACAATTATTATAACACTACGCTAAATTCTACACACAAATTTACAACTACCACTACACTAAAAATTCTACACTCAAATCTTACACTACCCTGAAATTTTACACTAAAATCTACAGCTACAACTACAGTAAAATCTTACACTACACTAAAATCTTAAATTATATACGTAGACGACGTACAAATCACCAGGGGCATGGGCGACGGTGATGGCAATGACGGCTGTGGAGACGGCCGAATAGGCGGTGGCGTTGTGGGAGGAGGTGTATGCGACAACATTTGTAACACCCTGAGTGACTCCTTTCCTCTTTTTTCCTTCTGCAGTCGAATTTCCATTTACCTTTCTTCCCTGGTTTTTCTTAAATCAACTTACTTGGACTTAGAAAATTAAAAACATAAAATTTGTCTAGCAACCAGCCAACACTAGTGCCTAACCCTCGGACCTCTCCCCCTCTAGTTAACCCCTCTCTTCAGTTATATCTTTGAGGTTTATGGGGGCCTCTCCCTCTCCGGCAAGATGGTGGTGCGGCGTGTAGGAATCGTCCCGCGATTACTTGCTAGTGGACTAGTTGGTGCATGGTGCGAGGCTTGCGAGGTTGATCCAGGTGAAAGCCTTGTCTCCAATCATGGACGGAGCCAACAATGACGACGCTCTCACGCGCCGTTCCCTTCTTGATGGCACCATCGAGGTGATGTTCTTGACCATGCATCTAAGTAACTTTGTGGGAAACCCTAGATCTATGTGATCGGACGATGGCGGCGTGTTTACGTCGTCTCCCTCCTCTGGGGTATCGTTTTCAAAGTATTGCATTGACTAGAGGGACGTATGGAAGATACTTGTAATAATGTCACGGAATCTGGCTGCAGGTTGATAGAGAGGTAGACGCTGCAGCCTCTGCTTCCCTGTCTCACTGGTACCATTTGGGTGGACGAGGCAGGGAGACAGTGTGAGGTGTGCGCGTAGCGATAATCCATTGTGGCGGTGTCACACAGGTGTTGCATTGCGGTAGGACTGGTGATACTGGTTGTATTACGGATGGCCAGGACATGATCTGAAGCTCGACGGGGCTAGTGACGGCCGTTTCCGGCCATGGCAGTGTAGTGACAGCTCGTGGTATTTTGTCTAGGGGTAGTGGCCATGCCCAGATTGACAACATGTGCACAGTATGATGGATTGGAATCGCCGAAGTGTCCCCAATATGGGATTTTGGCAGTAACATCCTCTCTTGTCGGTTGATAGACGAAGTGCCACACACTGCATCGATGAATTTTGTTCCACGGACTGCTCTTGGTGGTTGGGTAGTTCGCTTGGTGTGTGCATGATATTCAGTTTGCGTGGTGATGTCCACGTCTTGATCATGTGTGCTTGCATTACCTTCGCCGGGTCAGCAGCTCGGTGTGGATCATCGTTGAATTTTTTTACTTCACCAAGACATAGCTTCGGTCTTGTATAGTTTTGCTCAATG
>NW_021270185.1:0-1008 GCF_002162155.2 Triticum dicoccoides
CCCCTTGTTCATTCCGATAAAATCCCACTCTCTCGCTCCTGCTCTCTTTTACTGCATTAGGACAACATCGATTCATCTGTTACTTGCTGCGGTAGCTGAACCCCTTTATCCTTTGCATGACCTGTCATTGCCACAGTAAATAGATGAAACCCACTAGCATGAGTAGGAGTTGTTTGAGCCCTGTTGTGCCTACTCATTCATGCTTGTTGTCATGCCTGCTACTGCTTAGAGTTGAGTCAGGTCTGATTCATCGGGGATGAATCAGAGGCGTGTGAACATGTCCTACTGTGTGTGAGCTAAGTGTGTGAACACGATTTGGTAAAGGTAGCGGTGAGAGGCCATGTAGGAGTACATGGTGGGTTGTCTCATTGCAGCCGTCCTCAGGAACTGAGTTCTGTGTTTGTGATCCATGATTCAGCTACTACCACGCATTGGGCCCGAAAGCAATGGACCCTCTCGGCTTCTTGATCACCCTTGTCCTCTGTCCAGGAGTTGCAAATAGTTTCTGGTGTTTGTAGTATGCTGGAGGCCGTGGGCAGCGCTGACCGTAGGGGTGGGCTGTGATGCGGTAGGCACGTGGCCGGGTAAACCGGGCGCCCGTTTGGTGTCAGGGAACCCTGTTCACATCGTTTGGGGCTGTGAGCGAAACTCCGGCCGGATCTCCTCATGGATGGAACCCGAATAGGCGATAAACCTGGACTAGAGACTTGAGTGTTTAGGCAGGCCGTGGCCGACACCCACGTTGGGCTTCCGCTTGAAGGTTGCCGAGTACATGTCGTGTAAACGGCGGTAAGTGGTGAGAGCGTGTGTGAAGAAGTACACCCCTGCAGGGTTAACATCATCTATTCGAATAGCCGTGTCCGCGGAAAAGGACTTCTGGGTTGCTTATATCAGTTCATAGACAAGTGAAAGTGGATACTCTAAAATACGCAAGATAAGCGTGAGTGCTATGGATGGCGTTCTCGTAGGGAGACGGGAGCGGATCCATAGTGGTGTATTGATATGGTG
>NW_021270186.1:0-974 GCF_002162155.2 Triticum dicoccoides
AGGCAAAGGTGTCCCGTCTTTCGATGAGATGATGGATATCGCTTTGGTGGCAGTCGACTTTGACGATCCGACTACGAACGTGCGAGGACGTCGCGCCTTAGCAATCGCTAAACCAACTCCAAGAGGTTATTGACCATGCCGGAGCACGATCAACCTGACCACGAGGGTCTGTTTCCTGCGAGCAAACGAAGAACAAGCAAGAAACTGAGATTGCAATCTGGATATTGCGAATATAAGATGAAAGCTTTATTGATCAAGGTGGGGTTCTGTGACGCCTTTGTCTGGTCGTTGAACACAAACGAAGTACGCGAAGTTGCAGCTATGGCGAACTTTTAATCTAAACAAAACCCAAAGTCTAAACAATGCCCTAAGGGCTGTATATATGCAGGAAGAGGGGGGAATTTCGTGGCCCTTGGTGGAGGGGTCCGAAATCAACCCTATCTCTTGTTTCCCCACACATACGGACTCTAAAAATAGCCTATACTTATGTATTTCGAAATTACATGGGCCTGGCCCAATAATAAGGTGACGCAGCACCTAAAATAGCCTATGGACGAATATTATGAAGTGGCATCTTGTATATTTCGTCCAAGGCTTCATGCACTCCTTATGGCGGCTTCAAAGTCCTGAAATCGTCACTTGTAACTCCGTTCTTGATCCCCTTGCGCATGCCATCAACTCCATGCGTGTTCTTGCTCCAATGTTCATCCTTCTCCAAGCTAGGCCCTTCATTTGTAAGCAAAACAAATGTATCCAATTTAGGCAGCATCATAATCTCATGAACATTAGAATCATTACCAAGAAACGAAAGTACCTGGTAATTTAATTGGCGTGCGCGAGCTCTAGTAATTGGTCCAGTATATGTAACAGTAGGAGCTGTGGGTGTATCAATGGTATTGATGTCCTCATCAATGGATGTAGCTGCTTCATGGCTCTCCCCCAAGTACATGATCACACATAGTTTTTCCGCTTGA
>NW_021270187.1:0-1096 GCF_002162155.2 Triticum dicoccoides
GTGGTGGCCGCAGGCACGGGGGTGGCCGGGGTTGAGCGGTGCTTCGAGATCAGGCGATAGCCGGAATCGGAGCTCGACGAGGACGAAGCTAGGAGCAGCGAGAGGATGCGCTGGAGAGAGCACCGGTGTCGCGGCGTTGTAGGGAGCACGGTTATGCAGTCGGACGCGAGCCGCGCGTGCGGTGACCGCGACAGCGAGCTCGACGCCGGAGCCGTAGCTTGGCAATGGTGGTGCGAGCGTCGCGCGCGACTAGCTACGGCACGAAAACGGAGCAAGAACGGGGAGCAGAAGGAGGTGGAGCTCACCGAGCGGCACACACGCTGGCCCTTGGTGGGTTTAGTAGCAGCTGGGGATGACGGAGACGGCGGTGGTCACCGACGACGAAGACGGAGACGAGCTCGATCCGCGCGATGCCGAGCCCGTCGTCTCCAATGGCTCGGCTCAGGCGACGCAGCGGAGGGCGGCGAAGCTCCGCGACATCTCGCCGGGGCTCGGTGTCGTCGGAGAGCGCGGGATCGACGGCGGCGAGCGGCGGAGGCTAACGGGCGAGTGGGGAACGAGTGGAGAGGGAGAGGCCGAGAGGGAGCGCGATGTGGAGTGGGGAGGAGACCCGAGGAGGCGCGGCGCTGGCGATCTTATCCCCTCGGCGGGGACGGCGAGATGGTGCGACGGGGACGCGCCCCTGTTCATCCTGTTCATGGCGCGGTCGGAGGAACAGGGCGCGGGGAAAGGAGGCGACAAGGGGCGACGGGGGAATGGGCCGGCTCTGGTGGGCCGCAGCCCAAGTGGACAGGGGTTTCGGCCTGTTTACATTATTTTATCTCTTTACTGTTTTATTTTAGTTGCACTTTATTTTTGGTTTAGTAAAATATGAAAATAGCCCCAAAAATAGTGTGTCAAAATAATCCACTGTTCTAAGAAGTTTTACCTCAGAATAAAAATAGTTTAGTATTTGGTAAAATATATTAGGAGTATAACTAATTGTTTTGATCTTGTTTTAATCACTTTAGTGTATTTTAATATCTTATAAAGATGTTGTTTCCCCACCAATAATATCCATGATTTATTTGTCACATTAAGAACATTTTAGTTTTGA
>NW_021270188.1:0-1155 GCF_002162155.2 Triticum dicoccoides
GGGGGTTATGGGGGGGTTAGGTGGGCCGGTCCGGTTGGATGGCCAGCTGGGCTGAGGCCCAGCGTGGGGGGGGGGTCTTTCTTCCTTTTTTTTGTTGTTTTGTTTTTGTTTATACCTCTTCCTTTTATATATTTTTCATGTACTGTTTTCTTTTATTTTTGTTAGTAAAATAGTTTTACAAAATATTAAACTGGCTCCATATTTAGAGTGGCAAAATGAGACACGGTCACAAAAAGTTCGGTACCTAAATGAAATATTTTGCACTTCTATAAATTTAGAAGGCATTTAAATATTTATTTTTAGCCATTTTTTTAATTAATTTAGAGCCTTTAAACTTTATAACAAAGTTTGGTTTCTCCACCATAATTACTTACGATTTATTTGACACAACCCAAACATTTTAGTTTTAATATTTGAAAATTTTATTGTTTGCCTATATTTTAAATTTTAATTTGAATCGTTTTTGAACTAACTCAAGTTTATCAACAGTAACCGAGGTGACGTGGCATCGTTAACGCGGGATTATTGTAGCCTAATTATCCGGGCGTCACAATTCTCCTCCACTACAAGAAATCTCGTCCCGAGATTTAGGAGCGGTTATAAGGGGGAAGGGATCTGGTTTCGAAACTCTAACGATTCTTCTCGGTCATAGTTGCTCTTCTCGAAGAGGTCGATCTGTTACAATTACGTCTTTATTTCTGTGCTTCAGGTCATCATGGTGAGGTCGTCCTTTTCTTCGGGAACTCCAACGTACTTACGAATGGGTAAGGGGCAGCTCGGCTACGACAGAATGCTTATGAGAGAGACAATCTGGGGTTAACCCATGAATGAGCATAAGAGTATCTCTTGAGTTGAACCAATAAAATATGTCGAGGGTAAGGTACGAAGGTACAATAAGAGGTTCCAAGCGGATAGATAGTTTCTCGAAGTCTGAACCGGAGTGAGAAAGGGTTTCAGAGCAACGAGAGTAAGTATTGCGTCTGATACCAGAATAGAGCATTAGGAAGGTGGCCCGTGAATTAAATATGAAGCCAAGCGTGGGAAATAACCATTAGTAACAGGGCTGTACAGGAGAGTCAGGTTTTGATCCTGTGGAACTGTGGGTTATGGGCCCACCATGTGGGTTAAACGTTGAAAGAGCGGTGACATCTTGCA
>NW_021270189.1:0-728 GCF_002162155.2 Triticum dicoccoides
CTGCAGAAATTAAAGGGAACAATCCTTTGCCGACACGGTTCGTGCAATCACATCTGCATACTCCTCCAAACTTTTGTTTTTCTACAACACCTCCAAAATTTGTTTTTCTACAAGTTTTATTTTTAGTTTAGCATTCTCAGCGGTGCTTGTTGCTCCTCGGAGTAGTTTGGATGCAACAACCAAGTTCTGAATTCCAACAGCAAAATTGACGATTGGCGGTCATGGTTCTGTAGAAATTAAAGGTGACAAGCCTTTGTCGACACGGTTCGTGCAATCACATCTGCATACTCCTCCAAACTTTTGTTTTTCTACAACACCTCCAAACTTTTGTTTTTCTACAACTTTTATTTTTAGTTTAGCATTCTCAGCGGTGCTTGTTGCTCCTCGGAGTAGTTTGGATGCAACAACCAAGTTCTAAATTCCAATAGCAAAACTGACGATTGGCGGTCATGGTTCTGTAGAAATTAAAGGGAACAATCCTTTGCCGACACGGTTCGTGCAATCACATCTGCATACTCCTCCAAACTTTTCTTTTTCTACAACACCTCCAAACTTTTGTTTTCTACAACTTTTATTTTTAGTTTAGCATTCTCAGCGGTGCTTGTTGCTCCTCGGAGTAGTTTGGATGCAACAACCAAGTTCTGAATTCCAACAGCAAAACTGACGATTGGCGGTCATGGTTCTGTAGAAATTAAAGGGAACAATCCTTTGCCGACACGGTTCGTGCA
>NW_021270190.1:0-1093 GCF_002162155.2 Triticum dicoccoides
CCCGATCTTTCGATGAGATGATAACTATCGATTTGGTGGAGACGACTTTGACGATCCGACTACAAACGTGCAACGACGTTGTGCCTTAGCAATCGCTAAACCAACTCCGAGAGGTTATTGACCACGCCGGAACACGATCAACCTGACCACGAAGGTCTATTCCTGCAAGCAATCGAAGAACAAGCAAGAATATGATAAAAGCAATCTGAATATCGCGAATATGTATGAAGTATTGATAATGGTGGGGATCCGAAAAGTGGTCTTGGTCTGGTCGTTGGACACAAACGAAGCACACGAAGTTGCAATGGCTAACTTTTAACTAAACAAATCCCAAGGAAAAGCTACTAGATGGATCTACTTATATAGGAGCAAGGGGTGGCGGCCAAGGAGGTGGGAGGACGTCCCAAGGCAGCCTAAAACTAAATCTAGGTCATACAAGGCCAATGGGCCCAAGTGGAGGTGATGTAACACCTTTGGACTTGTAGTTTGACTCGGATTCTGCTGCAGCATCAGATTGTTTCGTCCACAACTCAACGCTCCGGACGTATTTGAAGGTGATTCCAATTGGGTTGGAAAGTGCACGAAATCTAGTTTCCAACAAAAAAAGAATCACCCAATTCGGAGTCCGTATGAAAAACTTGTGTGCGTTTTGAGTCAGGTGTCTCTATGCAGTCCGAATCTGAATCCAGAACGTGAGAGACTTGGACTCTATCTTCTCTTGGGCCAAAAGTGACGTGAGAGAACTTTTTGTACAGCAAATAAACATCTCTTTCTTCCTTATCTTCATATGTGGATTGTACAAATGTCCCATACACCTGCAATTAGACAAAACACAAAAGTGTGTGAAGTATTTTTGTTCTGGATAACATAAATAGATTATTGAATAGTTTGCACTAGAAATCACCTGACAAATATGCATATATGCAATATTTTTGGTCATATCCAAGGTAGTCATGTCCTCATCATCCTCCCCTTCTTGAAAATAAAGCCGTCCTCGGCGTTGCTTAATCTGAAATGTGGCTAACAAAAAAGACAAGGTGTACATGTTGTATATGTATATGTCATCCATTTTTACTTCCCTTGATTTTTGCAT
>NW_021270191.1:0-1238 GCF_002162155.2 Triticum dicoccoides
CTATCTCGAAGCATGTCTATGGTACTCCAATTTTCAACAAGAACATTTGAAGCCCAATGATAAATGTTTCCTGCTCAATTATCCAAACACCGCTGTATGGGTAATATCATGAAATTTCTCTCCCCTACCTAAGGAGTTTTCTACATAATATCCTGTCATGGATATCATGCTCTGCTTGTCCTTGGGAAGGATATACCCCTGATATACGTGTTTAAGCACATTTTCCTTCCCGTTGTTTTGTTCAAACTTACTTGTAAACTACTTAACCGAGCAGTGGTAATCCCCTGCTTAGGTAAACACCTCGGTGTACCTTCCTGTCTGGTGTAACCCTGTTTCTACTGTTGATAACTTCCGGTAACCGCCGATGGACGAGAACTTTGCCTATTGGTCCGCCTCGTTCAACGAGCAGGAAAATGGTTCTCTTCGTCCCTCGCCCTTGGTACCTATGTTGTTGCCGACATAACTGATAGGCTACCCTCTGACATGCCTTGCTATTGTGACCGTGCGAGATGTCACCGCTCCTATTTTTAACCCACATGGTGGGCCCATAACCCACAGTTCCACAGGATCGAAACCTGACTCTCCTGTACACCCCCTGTTCCCAAAGTTATTCCTCACGCGTGGCCTCGTGTGTAATTCACGAGCCACCTTCTGATGAGATCATCAATTTGGTATCAGACGCAATACTTATTCCCATTGCTCTGAACCCCTTTCACACTTCGCTTCAGGCAACGAACGATTACCTATGCGCTTGAAACTTCTATTTGCACCTTCTTGCTATGCTCTCGATATTGTCTTAAATTTCAATTCGAGAGTTACTTTCCGCCACCTTCCTCGTTGTTGTCTACCAGATAATCTACCCTGCAGAGATCCATTCTTCGGTATACCCCCTTAATCTTTCGTTAGTACGATGAAATTTCCGAAGAAAGGATGATGACTTCATCATGATGACCTGAAGCAGAGAAAGGAAGACATCAATATAATGGGTCGACCTCTTCGAGAAGAGCAACCAAGACTGAGAAGATCCGTTAGCATTTCGTAATTAGATCCCTCCCCCCTTACTCCTGCTCCTAAATCTCGGGACGAGATTTCTTGTAGTGGAGGAGAATTGTGACGCCCGGATAATCAAGCTACAGTAACCTCTGCTAATGACACCACATCACCTCCGTTACTGTCGCTAATCTCGCGTTAGTTCGAAAACGATTCAAATTCAAATTTGAGATTTAGGCGAACAACAA
>NW_021270192.1:0-645 GCF_002162155.2 Triticum dicoccoides
AACGGAAACGCACCCCAGGGTTCGTTAATCGTGTAAATCACTCCGGGACCCCAAAACAGTGAGTAATAGTCCACGAAACGGGCCAGAATCGGCCAAAACTGTGAGTGTTGATGACCGACACGTAAGCGCACCTTGGGGTCCAACAACTATGGAAATCGCTTTGCGGCCCAATACCGGTGAGTAATAGTCCAAGAAACGGGTCAGAATCGGCCAAAACCGTGAGTGTTGATGACCGAAACGTAAATGCACCCCAGGGTTCGTTAATCGTGTAAATCACTCCGGGACCCCAAAACAGTGAGTAATAGTCCACGAAACATGCCAGAATGGGCAAAAACTGTGAGTGTTGATGACCGACACGTAAACGCACCCCAGGGTTCGTTAATCGTGTAAATCACTCCGGGACCCCAAAACAGTGAGTAATAGTCCACGAAACGTGCCAGAATGGGCAAAAACTGTGAGTGTTGATGACCGACACGTAAGCGCACCTTGGGGTTCAACAACTACGAAACCGGTTTGGGGCCCCAACACGGTGAGTAATAGTCCATGAAACGGGTCGGAATCGGCCAAAACCGCGAGTGTTGATGACCAAATTGTAAACGCACCCAAGGGTTCGTTAATCGTGGAAACCTCTCCGGGACCCCAAAA
>NW_021270193.1:0-1581 GCF_002162155.2 Triticum dicoccoides
AAGAAGTGTTCTCCCCTAACTGTGCACCGTTGCTACAGTTCGTCGCTTCTAAGCACCACGTGATGATCGGGTGTGATGGATTCTTACGTTCACATACAACGGGTGTAAGACAGTTTTACACAGCGAAAACACTTAGGGTTAACTTGACGAGCCTAGCATGTGCAGACATGGCCTCGGAACACGGAGACCGAAAGGTCGAGCATGAGTCGTATGGTAGATACGATCAACATGAAGATGTTCACCGATGATGACTAGTCCGTCTCACGTGATGATCGGACACGGCCTAGTTGACTCGGATCATGTGATCACTTAGATGACCAGAGGGATGTCTATCTAAGTGGGAGTTCATAAGATGAACTTAATTATCCTGAACATAGTCAAAAGACCTTTTGCAAATTATGTCGTAAGCTCGCGCTTTAGTTCCACTGTTTAGAAATGTTCCTAGAGAAAATATAGTTGAAAGTTGATAGTAGCGATTATGCGATCAGTAGAAAGCTTATGTCCTTAATGCACCGCTCAGTGTGCTGAACCCCAACATCGTTTGTCGATGTTGCGAACATCGGACATACACGTTTTGATAACTACGTGATAGTTCAATTAAATGGTTTAAGTAGAGGCACCAAAGACGTTTTCGAAACGTCGCGGAACATATGAGATGTTTCGAGGGCTGAAATTGGGATTTCAGGCTCGTGCCCACGTCAAGAGGTATAAGACCTCCGACGATTTTCTTAGCCTGCAAACTAAGGGAGAAAAGCTCAATCGTTGAGCTTGTGCTCAGATTGTGTGAGCACAACAATCACTTGAATCGAGTGGGAGTTGATCCTCCAGATGAGATAGTGATGTTTAGTCATTGCCACCAAGCTGCTAGAGCTTCGTGATTAACTATAACATATCAGGGATAGATATGATGATCCTTGAAATATTCATGATGTTTGACACCGCGAAAGTAGAAATCAAGAAGGAGCATCAATTGTTGATGGTTGGTGAAACCACTAGTTTCAAGAAGGGCAAGGGAACAAAGGGATACTTCATGAAACGGCAATTCAGCTGCTGCTCTAGTGAAGAAACCCAAGGTTGAACCCAAACCCGAGACTAAGTGCTTCTGTAATAAGGGGAACAACCACTGGAGCAGCATTACCCTAGATACTTGGCAGATGAGAAGGCTGGCAAGGTCGATAGAAGTATATTGGATATACATTATGTTAATGTGTACTTTACTAGTACTCCTAGTAGCACCAGGGTATTGGATACCAGTTCGGTTGCTAAGTGTTAGTAACTCGAAATAAAAGCTACGGAATAAACGGAGACTAGCTAAAGGTGAGCTGACGATATATGTTGGAAGTGTTTCCAAGGTTGATATGATCAAGCATCGCACGCTCCCTCTACCACCGAGATTGGTGTTTGCGTTGAGCATAGACATGATTGGATTATGTCTATCGCAATACGGTTATTCATTTAAGGAGAATAATGGTTACTCTATTTTTGAATAATACCTTCAATGGTCTTGCACCTAAAGGAATGGTTTATTGAATCTCGGTCGTAGTGATACACATTTTCATGCCAAAAGATATAAGATAGTAA
>NW_021270194.1:0-1220 GCF_002162155.2 Triticum dicoccoides
GATACAATGTTCATGCTCAAAGCTGGCACTAAATAACAATTATTAAGGTTTAAAACTAATCCCGAAGGGAGATGCAGAGGCAGCGTGCCGACGGCGATCACATTGACCTTGGAACCATTCCCGACGCGCATCGTCACCTCGTCCTTTGCCAGTTTCCGCTTATTCCGCAGCCCCTGCTTTGAGTTACAAATGTGAGCAACTGCACCGGTATCAAATACCCAGGAGCCACTACGGGCACTAGTAAGGTACACATCAATTACATGTATATCACATATACCTTTTGTTTTGCCGGCCTTCTTATCCGCTAAGTACTTAGGGCAGTTCCGCTTCCAGTGACCGCTTCCCTTGCAATAAAAGCACTCAGTCTCGAGCTTGGGTCCAGTCTTTGGCTTCTTCCCGGCAGCTTGCTTGCCGGGCGCGGCAACCTCCTTGCCGTCCTTCTTGAAGTTCTTTTTACCCTTGCCTTTCTTGAACTTAGTGGTTTTATTGACCATCAACACTTGATGTTCCTTCCTGACTTCTACCTCTGCTGATTTCAGCATAGAAAATACTTCAAGAATGGTCTTTTCCATCCCCTGCATATCGAAGTTCATCACAAAGCTCTTGTAGCTTGGTGGAAGCGACTGGAGGATTCTGTTAATGACTGCATCATCCGGGAGATTAACTCCCAGCTGAGTCAAGCGGTTATGCAACCCAGACATAGTGAGTATGTGCTCACTGACAGAACTGTTTTCCTCCATCTTACAGCTGAAGAATTTGTCGGAGACATCATATCTCTCGACCCGGGCATGAGCTTGGAAAACCATTTTCAGCTCTTCGAACATCTCATATGCTCCATGTCTCTCAAAACGCTTTTGGAGCCCCGGCTCTAAGCTGTAAAGCATGCCGCACTGAACGAGGGAGTAGTCATCGAAACGTGCCTGCCAAGCGTTCATAACATCTTGTTCTGCAGGGAGAACGGGTGCGTCACCAAGCGGTGCTTGTAGGACATAATCTTTCTTGGCAGCTATGAGGATGATCCTCAGGTTCCGGACCCAGTCCGTATAGTTGCTGCCATCGTCTTTCAGCTTAGTTTTCTCTAGGAACGCGTTGAAGTTGAGGACTACGTTGGCCATTTGATCTACAAGACATATTGCAAAGATTTTAGACTAAGTTCATGATAATTAAGTTCAACTAATCAAATTATTAGTGAACTCCCACTTAGATTAGACATCCCTCTA
>NW_021270195.1:0-3197 GCF_002162155.2 Triticum dicoccoides
GACCTCTACCCCTTTGTCGGCAATAAACCATCTCGGGCGTCTGCACTCCTCGCCACCACTCCCTTAGACTTGTGGCATCGTCGCCTAGGCCACCCCGGCGCTCAAACACTTGCTTCCATCTCCAAAGATTTCCTTAGTGAATGTAATAAGGCACCACACTCTCCTTGTAGTGCATGCCAACTAGGCCGCCAGCCACGCCTCCCCTTCCCCTCCTCTCTTAGCAAGACTTATGCTCCTTTTGATTTAATACACTGTGATTTGTGGACCTCTCCGGTTGTAAGTTTTTCTGGATTCCAATATTATCTTGTTGTGTTGGATGATTTTACACACTTTTCATGGACGTTTCCTCTACGCAACAAATCCGACACCTCCACCGTTCTTCAACGCTTCTTCACTTTTGTTCACACACAATTTCACACGGTCATCAAAAGCATGCAATGTGATAATGGCGGCGAGTTCATAAACACCTCCCTTCGCACATTTTTCTCCAACAATGGCATCTCATATCTCTTCTCTTGCACTCACACGTCCCCACAAAACGGCAAGGCCGAACGCATGATCCGTATGACCAATGACATAGTGCGCACCCTTCTCCTCCAGGCCACTTTACCTCCTCCCTTTTGGGTTGAGGCGCTCCACACCGCCACCTACCTACTCAACCGGCGGCCATCCCGTGCTATAGCTCCTCACACACCTCATTTTCTTCTAAATGGTGTTCCACCATCCTATGATCATCTTCGCGTTTTCGGTTGCCTCTGTTTTCCGAACTTGTATGCCAGCATGGATCACAAGCTTGCTCCGCGCTCTACCCGCTGCGTTTTCCTAGGCTATGCCCTCGAACATAAAGGCTATCGTTGTTTCGACCTCACCTCCTGACGTGTCATAGTGTCTCACCACGTTATTTTCGACGAAACCATTTTTCCGTACACACCACACACACCGGCCCACATCCTCCCTACGTCCATAGAGAATCCCCATGCACAAACTGCCCCTCCCTCCTTCCCGGATCCCCACGCGGATCCTCCCGCCGGAACCCCAGGCGGATCCCCAGGTGGACCCCCATCTGCTGGCGCTGACTGGTCGCCCGCTCACTCCCCGCCCCCCACGTCGCCTGCGTCTCCCGATTCGCCCGCACGATCTCCCTCGCCTGCCGCGCCGGTCTCCCCTGCCTCGCCTGTCTCCCACCCCAACACGCCTGCCCCCCAATCCACCTCGGATCTGCCGCCCACCAGCCCTGCCGCACATGCTGCTAGTCCCACCGAATCCCCCTCCGCTTCCGTGCCAGCCAGTAACACCACGCCACCTCTCCCGAAGCATGCCGTTCCAGTAAAGCCACCACAAAATTCACACAAGATGTCCACACGCGCAAAATCTGGTTATCTCATGCCACGCTGTTTATTCCTAGCTGATGCCTCCACCACACCCATCTCTCCACTCCCACCCACCTACAAATCAGCACTCAAGGATCCCCATTGGCGCTAGGCGATGCTCGACGAGTTTAATGCTTTAATGAATAACTCTACTTGGTCTTTGGTGCCTAAGCCTGCAGGTGCAAACGTGGTCACGGGCAAGTGGATATTTCGTCACAAATTCCACACTGATGGGTCCTTGGCTTGGTACAAAGCAAGGTGGGTTGTTCGTGGGTTCACTCAGCAAGAAGGCGTGGATTACTCGGAGACATTTAGTCTTGTGGTCAAGCCGACCACAATTCGGGTCGTGTTGAGCCTTGCCACCTCTCACTCTTGGCCCATCCATCAGCTTGACGTCAAAAATGCCTTCCTCCACGGTGAACTCAATGAGACAGTGTATGCTTCCCAACCGGCTGGTTTTGTTGACTCCTCCAAGCCGGACCATGTCTGCCTTCTTCGTAAGTCTCTCTACGGTCTCAAGCAAGCGCCCCGGACTTGGTTTCTTCGTTTTCAAGCCTTCTTGCTTTCACTTGGGTTTCGTGCTTCCAAGAGCGACTCCTCACCTGCGTATCTTGGATCATGGCAACTCTCTTGCGTATTTGCTCGTTTATGTGGATGACATCATCCTTACCGCTAGCACACCTTCCACATTACACTCTGTCATCACCGCTCTCAAGAAGGAATTTGCTATGACCGACCTTGGTGCTCTTCACCATTTCTTAGGCATCAACGTCACCAACAATGCCTCCGGTCTCTTTCTTTGTCAACAATAGTACACACTAGAGCTTCTTGAGCGCGCCTCCATGCTCAACTGCAAGCCGGTTTCCACCCCGGTTGACACTACCGCCTAGTTATCCTCTCATGATGGGCAACTTCTTTCCAACCCACCTATTACCGCAGTCTAACTGGTGCCCTCCAATACCTAACTCTTACACGACCGGACATTGCATATGCGGTTCAACAAGCTTGCTTGTTTATGCATGCACCCCGCGATATCCACATGCAACTAGTGAAGCGTATTCTCCGGTATATCCGAGGCACCTCTCACTATGGCCTACAGATTTTTCGTTCGCCCTCTAAGGATCTCACGGCCTATACAGATGCGGATTGGGCAGGTTGCCCGGACACCCGCAAGTCGGCGTCTGGTTTCTGTGTCTATCTTGGCACCAATCTTATCTCCTGGTCCTCAAAACGACAACCCACCATCTCACGTTCGAGTGCTGAAGCTGAATATCGTGGGGTTGTAATTGTGTGGCCGAATCTTGCTGGTTGCGGCAGCTCCTATTCGAGCTCAAGGTGCCACCGACACGTGCTACTGTGGTGTACTGTGACAATATAAGTGCATCATACCTTGCCAGCAATCCCGTTCAGCATCAGAGGACCAAACACATGGAGATCGACTTGCATTTTGTTCGGGATCGTGTGGCCCTTGGCGAGGTGCGTGTGCTTCATGTTCCGTCAAGCTCCCAATATGCCGATGTGTTCACCAAGGGGCTTCCTTCACAGATTTTTCATGAGTTTCGGTCCAGCCTAAACACCCTTCCTAATGGTATTCCGGCTGAGGGGGGGTATTGACAAGTGTACATTGTCCTTGTATTGTAATATCATGTACGTAGTCTGACCCTAGAATTGTGGATCTCCTCCTACCTGTTGGGCCTGCGTGCCTACTCTCCCGGGTCCTCTCGCCCTCTCTCTCGAGGATATATTGTAAACTCTGTAACAGAATCATCAGATAAGGAAATACAATCTTCCAACTCCCTCAACGGCTCTAACCTGCAATCCCCCCCC